>NW_015161559.1:0-42699 GCF_001447785.1 Gekko japonicus
ACAGCCTTCCTAAAATGTGGTGTCCAAAATTGGGCATAGGACTCCAGGTGAAGCCTGACCATAGCGGAATAGAGTGGAACTACCACCTCCCGTGATCTGGACATCAATGCTTCTGTTAATGCACCTTAAGATTGCATTAGCTTTCTTTGCAGTCACATCGCACTGCAGGCTCATGTTTAGCCTGTGACCAACCAGAACACTGTCTTTATTTTTAAAAGTCAGACTCTTCCAGCAAGGAAACCTGAAGGGGCCAAGGGGCCAGAGATAGAATGGCTCTGAACTTTACAATACATTATTTCACAATGATTTGCCTAGACAAAGGCTGCTTTTCCAATTGGCACTGCATGCCAAACAAACAGTGCACTCAGTCCCGAAATAATATGTCCTAAACTGTCATAGTTTTGTTTTTTGTTTTGTTGTTTTTATGTTTTTTATGTATTTTGGCTCTAGTTTTAATTGTTTTAATGATCTGGGCTTGGTTTTAATGGTTTTTAAGATGTGAACACATGAACACACAAAGCCACCTTATGATGAATCAGACGCTTGGTCCATCAAAGTCAGTATCGTCTACTCAGACTGGCAGCGGCTCTCCAGAGTCTTGTGCTGAGCTCTTTCGCATCACCTCCTACCCGATCCTTTTAACTGGAGATGCCGGGGATTGAACCTGGGACCTTCGGCGTGCCAAGCAGAGGCTCTGCCAGTGAGCCGCGGCCCCTCTGATTTTGTTCTGTATGTTTTTTATTTGTTTTGATGCCTTGGGGACCTTGATGAGGGCAGAAAGGCCGGGGTATACATTTTGTAAAAAAAAATTAAAAAAGTAAATTAAGATTTCAGTTGCCAACAGTCACTAAATATGTACCAGCCCTAGAATATCCTCAGAATTCATCACGCTAGAAAAGCAAAAATTGCAAGCTGTACCACAAGACCAGAAAGAGATTCGAGTTCCAGTAGCACCTTAGAGATTGTCAGGGAAGCTTTGATTCTCTCCGGCTGCAGACCTACACGGCTACCCTGTAAAGCCAATGCTACAAATGGGGATTTCTGACTTGTAGAGAGCCTTGTAGCTGCTACAAGCAGGTGTTCACTCACTACCCAAACTGTCAGTCATGCAACGGCCCGGTCAATGGGGAGACTACAAAGGAGGCATGCCATTTCAGAACAGGAATAGTCAGTCAGGTCAGGCACCACAAACCAACACAAACTAGTGGTTACCTTAAACTACTGGAGAATCACGTATTCGGCAACACAGGGGCCAGGGGAAACCTCTGCAATCACAATGCAGCAAAAGCCAACACGATTTTGCCGACTTCACGAGAGAACGCGGGACATCCAGAGATGCTTTACCAAGTAGAGATGACTACCAAGCCGGACAGAAGCTGCATGCCACTTACACATATCGGCCCGCATTGTTTGAATTCATAAGAACATATGAGAAGCCAACGGTGGATCAGGCCAGTGGCCCATCCAGTCCAACAGTCTGTGTCACACAGTGGGCAAAGATACCGGGCGCCATCAGGAGGTCCACCAGTGGGGCCAGGACACTAGAAGCCCCCCACTGTTGCCCCCCCCAAGCACCAAGAATACAGAGCATCAGCAACCCCAGACATAAGAACATAAGAGACGCCAATGTTGGATCAGGCCAAAGGCCTATCCAGTCCCAACACTCTGTGTCACACAGTGGCCATAAATACCAGGCGCCATCAGGAGGTCCACCAGTGGGGCCAGGACACTAGAAGCCCTTCCACTGCTCCCCCCCCCCAAGCACCAAGAATACAGAGCATCAGCTGCCCCACTGGGACCACCTAGTGAAGACTAAGAGGAGACCATAATGCAACTAAAGTAAAACCCGCCTTGAGTGCTACACCTTTGCCATGGACACCCATAATAAATATTAAATGGAGTTCTGAATTAAATAGCAAACATAACATTCTGCGCCTGGCCCCAGTGTTCCACAGCCCCACCTGAAGACACACTCTATTCCAGTGTGGAAGATCACAGAGGTAGACACACAAAACTACCTTACACTGAATCAGACCATCGGTCCTGTCTACTCAGACCATCAGTGGCTCTCCGGGGTCTCAGGTGGTAGTCTTTCACAACACCCACTATCTGATCTGTTTAATCAGAGACGTCATGGATTGACCCTCGGGCCTTCTACATGCCAAGCAGATGCTCTATCACTGATCCATGGCCCATTCCCAGTGGAGTATTAGAATTTGAGGTTTTGTTATTACAATATTCTGATGTTATGACTTACTGTGCCCAACTCTGAGTGCCTTCAGTACAAATGCAACACACCTTCCATAAACAAAGTTCCAGCGTAATGTAGGCTGCTGTGAAGTCAGTGTGTAGACCCCACAAAACACCATTTGGGCCTCTCATGAAACCCGTCTCCACCTCCCAACCGTAAACGGGACGCCAGGTTTCCATACAAAGAGCACCAAAGCGCCACCGCATCCCAAGGACAGACTGCGCATCCAGATATGTTCAGAGGTGTTCATTTGTTCCATTACCTCCGGCAGACTGGTTCAACGCTGGCCCCCTCTAAGGCAAATATGACGGCAATTACCAAGCCGGAGGGACACAAGAGCCCGACCACTGTGGGGCATGAACTCCACTCTGGATTGTTTGCTGTCTTGATTAAAACTGAGCTTGCTTCAATTACCCTCCCGTCTGCCGCGAGTCTGCGAGAACCGTCGCCGATGTCAGCGGAGGAAAATTGGAAGTTGTTCTCCACATCAGAACTTGGCTTCTGAAGGACCTCTTCACTTATCTTCTTGCCGTCACCGAGAAAAACGGATTCTTCCCTCAGGCACGTGCGCGCCAGCTTAGAGTTCAGACACACTCCCAGCAACAAAGTCTCTCTTGTTGTTCAGGCTATCGCACAGAATACCAGAAAACGGTTACGCAACAGAGCATGCCCCGGTTGCAGAGAACACAGGTGGTTCACCAAGCTCTGTGGCCAAGTCAAGCCCGCCGGATTCTCTCCTGCTCAGGGGACTGAATTCCAAACAGCCGCGCTGCGAATCTGACCATCTCAATGAATCGCCCCAGCTCTGTTTACTTCCAGACAATTTTTTTCCTACTGTAGGCAAGGTTACGTTATCATCTGCTTCTCACAGTTAATCTGGTGGATATATAAGGACAGAAGCTTAATTTTTCTACAATGCAAAGTCAAAGCCGGTTCGTACAACACACGGCTCGTCCTGGTGACCCACCGTAAAGTCACTGTTTAAATGTATGTTCCCTGCAATTAATGGATAATGGGTAAGAGTGTCAAACTAGGATCTGGGAGACCCAAGTTCGAATCCCCACTCTGCCACGGAAGCTCTGTTCGATAACCTTGGGCCAACCACACACACTCAGCTTGGTCTACCTCAAAGGGTTGCTGTGAGGATAAAAGGGAGGACAGAAGAACCATAGAAGCCACCACTGGGGAGAATATTTGGGCATAAGTAAATAAACTAAATGCCATCAAGAATATGACAGTTTCCCCCTTCCCATAACCACAGTTTATTTAAAACATTTATTAGCCGCTGCTCATGAAGATCAAGCTGGCTTACTATATAAATAAAATACATAAAATAAAAATACATAAAACCGAAATTTTTGAAATCACTCTTCAGGACTGCTTTAATCAAATGCTGTCTTCAGAGCTAAGAGTCTTTATTTTCCCAAAGTAACGAGTTGGTGGCTCCCTCTGTGATTGGTCTACAAAAACCCAGGCCTGGGTAGATGCTAGGGGTGTGCAAAAAAGATTGGGGTCTATTGGACCCAAAAAAAATCGATATTCCCAAATATTCCCAAATCCCCATATTGTTATGGTATTGGAATTCGGGTAAATATTCGGGAAACCTGAATTTATTTGGCTCCATTATACCCTATGGGGATTCAACATACCCTATGGGGAAAGGTTTTTTAGATATATTTTAACTGTTGATTTGTTATTGTGAATTTTATGATGAAATCCACCCTGAGCCCGCTTGTGGGGAGAGTGGGATACAAATCAAATAAATAAATAAATGGAGTTGCACCATAAACTCAGAAGGCATTTAAAGAGGCCACTGTCTCTTTAAATGCCTTCTAACCATGCCCAAATAAAAGCCAGATAATATCAGCTTTTATTCGGACATGGCTATTTCGGTAGCCGAATCAGGTTCTCTAATCTGATTCGGCTGAATAAAAAAAATACAAAAAAGGTATTTTTCAGGTATTTATTTGGCACAGTATATGCATAGTGCACCCCTAGTAGATGCAGAAGAACACATGAAGCTGCCTTATACTGAATCAGACCCTTGGTCCATCAAAGTCAGTATTGTCCACTCAGACTGGCAGCTGCTCTACAGGGTCTCAGGCAGAGGTCTTTCTCATCAACAAGTACCTCATCAATCGAACTGGAGATGCCAGGGACTGAAATATGACGAGAACCAATCCCCATCCTCTACCGTTCCTGACACAAATGCAGGTTTCGCAAAAGTGTCAGGGGAGTAGAGGGCAAAGATTCTCACGTGTATCTCCAGTGCTCATTTTTATCATGCAGCTGTCTTATACAGAGTCAAATCATTGGTCTCTTGAGCACAGCATTGTCTGTTCAGGCTCACAGCAGGGAAATGTTTCCGGTTTCTGCGGCTTCAGACCCTCTCCCTGGAGAGGTGGGGGGACTGACCCCGAGACCGGCATTCAAAGCGCACTCTTCCTCTATGCTGTGGCCCCTCCCCTACTGCTCCACCTTCCCACCGAACACTCTCGAAGTTTTTATCCATTCCTTTGCGGCATTTGTATTCCGGTTTGATAAGTCATTTATACAGTTCCTCGGCCGCTGAGCAGACTTCCAAGAGATCTGAAATTAACTGATCGGAGGTATATGAAGGATTCTGAATCATTCATGTATGATGGATAAGTATTCTCGTAGTTAAAATTATATTGTTTTAAATTATGTCCTTGTTTTACGTTTCTAGTTTTTATAGAGTTTTATGTAGTGTAAAATCGCATGTATTAACCTTCTGCCATCTTTGCCAGGCTTCTCCTGAAAGAAATATTTATGCTTGAAGAATCTCTCGCCAATAAAGGTAAAAAACAAAAGCCCAAAGGGATATATTTCCTCCACCACAGCTCAGTGGCGCTCATTAGCAATAATGGAAGTTACGTGTGCAGAAACGCGCCAGAGGACGGGAACGCCACCGCCGTCACCCACCCCCTTGCCAAGTCTACTTCCCACCTCAAACCCATAAGCGGATGCAATCTCAAAGCTTAGAACGTTACATCACTAGACAGAAGAACCAGACGCCAGAAGACTCTGAACTCTGTTCTAGGAAGCATCCAAGCCAGGACCCCCGTTCCTAAGCTGCTTTCCCACGTGACATGCTTTGTGATGCTGCTGGGTAATGTGCCCCAGCCTCTTCCTGATACACATTTTGGGATATGGGGTAGACAGACACCTAAATAATGGTGTAGACAGGAAATTCCAGTGACAAAAACCTAGAAGACAGAAGTGGGACACATGTTTTCTAGTTGTTTCTCACTCCCTGGAGGAAATGATCATAGAATCATAGAATGTTAGAGTTGGAAGGGACCCTGCAGGTCATCTAGCCCCACCCCCTGCACTCTGCTGGAGCGTAGCCGAAAGAGAGCCCTCCAGCATACCCGAAAGATGGTCGTCCAGCATCACTGCCAAAAGTGTTGTGGAGAGTGTTTTAACTGGGGATCTTGAGACATAGCAACACTGGACTTCCTTGGTGCTCTTCCATCCAAGTACTAAGCAGGGCGGACCCTGCTTAGCTTCCAAGAGTTGATGAGATCAGGCTATCGTAGCCCATTCATCGTAACAAGAGACAACCACAGGTGATTTACCAGTGCCTGCCTCCGCATAGCAACCCTGGGCTTCCTTGGCAGTCTCCCCTCCCAGTACTAGCCAGGACCGACCCTGATTAGCTTCTGAGACCTGACAAGAACAGGCTAGCCTGGGCCGTCCCGGTCAGGGCAGACGAGCACAGATGGTTTGCCATTGCCTGCCTCTGCGTAGCAACCTTGGGCTTCCTCGATGGTGGTCTCCCCACCAAGTACTAACCAGGGCCGACCCCACTTAACTTCCGAGATCTAACAAGATCGGACTAGCCTGGGCGATCCAGGTCAGGACAGCGTTCCCCTACTTGGGGGGGAAATAGAATCATAGAATGTTAGAGTGGGAAGGGACCTTTCAGGTCATCTAGTCCAACCCCCTGATTTCTGCAGGACCATAGCCAAAAGAGAGCCCTACAACATACCCGAAAGATGGCCATCCAGCCTCCACTTGAAAACGTCCAGCGAAGGAGCATCCACCACCTCCCGAGGCAGTCTGTTCCACTGCTCAACCACTCTTACCGTTAGGAAGCTTCTCCTGGTATTTAGCCTGTATCGACTCCCTTGTAATTTCCACCCGTTAGATCAAGTCTTGCAATCCGGCATGAGAGAGAATAGATCTGCTCCATCTTCTACATGACAGCCCTTCAGATACTTGACAACTGCAATCATGTTCCCTCTGAGCCTTCTCTTTCCCAGGCTAAACATACCCAACTCTTTCAGCCTTTCCTTTTAAGACTTGGATTCCAACCCTCTCACCATCCTGGTTGCCCTCTTCTGGACATGCTCGATATCGTGGATGCGGCTTTTTCGAGAAGCACAAACATTAACATTTGAACACATCCCGATGCGACCGAGCTGGGAGAACCATTGCTGAGTTTCTGACTCCCACGGTCCAGAAACGCAGGCTGCTCCACCCCTCTCTGGCCCTAAGAAAGCTAGGCCGTTGAGTACCTTCGGAAAACTGAACAAATGACACTTCGGAAGTCCAGAACTGTCCCCGTGGCCCCCCACCCCAGGTTCCTACAGAGGACACAAACGGCAGTAGAGGTCACTGCATAGTACAATGGGACCCAACAAACCCTAAACAAACAACCCGCCATTTGCGGGAAAGGAAACAACACACACACTGGTAATCGCAAGTTCACAGATGCATTCTACTTTCGACATGCAATCGAGCCGTCTGCCGCTCAATCAGACTTCTCAATGAGCGCCCCCACCTCTCAAATGAATCCACGCCCGCAATTCGGGCACCACTACTGCAGCTCCGAGGGCAAGCCCCGTGCCCCCACCATCCCGACAACCGTGTCCATTTCCTTCTCGACCCACCCGTTCAAGGCCACATAGAACGTATTTTATTTCAGATCCTGCAGCCTAGTCCTCCCAAATTTGGGCAATCCTCGAAACCAAGGCTCTCGCTTTTATTAGATCATGCTCCAGCGTTTTAGAAGTATTTTAATCGAATGATACGTTGATTTATGTTACGTCTGTCTGTGATGGGTTTTAATTGAATTTATATGAAATTCTATGTCAGCCGCCCTGAGCCCGCCTCGGCAGGGAGGGCAGGGTATAAACCGAATTAATTAAATAAATAAATTTGCTAGACATTTCAAATATTTTAATGCGTCTACTTTTCCCCTACCTTGAAAGATTATTTTTATTTATTTATTTTATTTATTACTTCAGTTTGTATCCCGCCTTGCCACAGAACTGGCTCAAGGCGGCTGACAACATTAAAAACACTAAAACAATAAATACATTAAAATACAATAGAGTATAAATACAACTGCTCATTAAGGGAGGTTCGAGTCCATCAAGCATGTGTTCTTCAGTTGCCCATATTATAAAGAGGCTCGTTTGGAGATTATCACTCCATTGCTGGATAAGATTCCTGGTTGCACAAACAAAGCCAAGCTTGACTGTCTTTTATCTGATAAGAACTCTAAGATCACTTATCAAGTAGCTAGATTTTGTGCATTGAAACACAGGTTACGGAAGCTATATTTTAAATAGGTTATCAATTTAAATCTTTTATTTTTGTATATTTTGTATATTTTGTACTCTGTATGTTTCTAAAATCTACTATTATAACTATATATAGATAACTATTAATATTATAGTTCTAGATAACTGTAACTATTATAACTATAGATATATAGATGGGGCTGGTCTCGCAACTGTAATAAATTCTTCTACTCCTACTACTCATGCGTCTACTTTGGCCACCAAAGGAGAAGGGAGAACCCACTGGAGAAGACCCTGATGCTGGGAAAAACTGAAGGTCAAAGAAGAAGGAGACGGCAAAGGATGAGATGATTAGGCAGTGTTATCGAGGCAACGAACATGGAGTTGAGCAAACTCCGGAGCACGACAGAAGACAGGAGGGCCTCGCATGATGTGGTCCAGGGGGTTGTGAAGGGTCGGACCCGAATGAACAACAACAACAACAACAACGCGCCTAAGTCATGGGTCCCTAACACGGTGCCTGGGGGCGCCATGGCACTCACCTGGCGCCTGCCCATTTTTTTCGGAAAGTGGGTGGGGCCAGGTGGGGATCCTACCCCACACAGCTCTCGGTCGGGCATTGGAAAACCTGATTGGTTGTGCAAATGAAAACAACATAGCTTCCGCAACAGCTATCATCGCAGTGTCGGTTGCATTCTCTCTCACGTTCCTCTTTCCCAATGTTTGTTTTTAATTACGCCTCATCTCCTCTGCATTTGGATCTCCTCGGTATATGTCCACCTCCCGTGGCAGCCGTTTTTTGGTTGCGCCCACCATCCCAGATCAGAATGCCAATGGTGCTCACAGACTCAAAAAGGTTGGGGACCCCTAGGATAAGTAACATCCCACCCATTTCAGTGTAGCCTGAGCTCGACAAGTCCCTGGGGGACGAAGCCCTTATCTATACCACAATCACCAAAAAGGGGGGAGAGGGTACATGCCCCGAACCCACAGGATGTTATCTCAGGGATGGTCCTAACCACCTGGGAGCCACCCTCGAGCCTCCGGGTACAAACTGGAAGAAGGACGTGGGGGGGGGGGCGCCTCCCCGCACGTCTCCTTCAGTCTGCCACGGAATCACCGCAACAAGATTAAGCGCGAAAGGTGGGAGGGGGGCCGTCTACATTTTACAAATGCGCCAATTCCACGCCGTTGTTTTTAAGTTGACAAATATCTATTTCGCAGCGAAGCAACATCCCCGGAACAGCTGGGTGGCAGTTTCCAGCTCAAATGAGCCAGAAGCGCATGCTGGCAAGTCACCTCCGATCGCTTCTGAATGGCAGCGCATGGAGATTTATGCTCCGCCATAAATTAGGACAATTATTTCTCTCTGGTTTGCTTTTCATTCCAGACAGAGAACTCTGGGCTCGACTCTCCTCCTCCTCTTAGAACAGAAAAACAAAAAGGATATCTTCCCTTTCTCTAACGATGAGTTCGTTCTGCTCCTCCAATTGTCTGATCTTCTTCTCAAAGGACTCCTGCTCGGCTTTCAGCCGCTCCTCCGTCACCTCCTTCTCTTCGCTCACCCTGAAAAAGGAGAAGGGACAGACAACGGTCAGATCAGTGCAGAACAAGCCTTCTGACGCAGGCCGGTCTCAGGCACGGGAGCAACCCCCCCCCCCGAATAACACCCAAGGCTCGGGAGGAATACGGCATTCCCGCTGCTCCTTCTGCTCACATACGGCATCTTTAATTTGCAGACTGAGGGATGGGATTGCTTTCAACCACATGGTGTGAAACAGGCCAACAGGGCAGCCATTTTTCCCAACAGGAAGCCTAAGACAGCAACTTGGCATAAGACAACGTAAGAGAAGCCCATGTTGAATCAGCCCAATGGCCCATCCAGTCCAACACTCTGTGTCACACAGTGGCCAAAAATACCAGGTGCCATCAGGAGGTCCACCAGTGGGGCCAGGACACTAGAAGCTCCCCCACTGTTGCCTCCCAAGGACCAAGAATACAGAGCATCCCTTGCCCCAGAGTTCATATCTATACCTTGTGGCTAATAGCCACGGATGGACCTCTGCTCCATATGTTTATCAAATTCCATCTTGAAGACGTCCATGCTTATAGCTGCCACCACCTCCGGTGGCAGTGAATTCCATGTGTTAACCACTCTTTGGTGAAGAAGGACTACCTTTTATCCATTCTAACCCGACCACTCAGCAATTTCATGGAGTGCCCACGAGTTCTTGTATGGTGAGAAAGGGAGAAAAGGACTTCTTTCTCGACCTGCTCTATCCCATGCATAATCTTATAAACCTCGATCATGTCACCCCTCAACCATTGTTTCTCCAAGCTAAAGAGCCCCGAGCACTTTAACCTTTCTTCATAGGGAAAGTGTTCCAACCCTTTGATCATTCCAATTGCCCTTTTCTACACTATTTCCAATGCTATAATATCCTTTTTGAGGTGTGGTGACCAGAACTGTAATCAGTGGTGGTCCATCTAGTCTGGCATCCTGTCTCACACAGTGGACAAAGAGATCCAAATCCAATATGCCCCTGGAAAAGCGTTCCGCTCTAGTAATAAGAACTTCCTAGTGGTCCCCAGCCCCAGAGGGATTCTGGTGTCCTCGACTAGGGCTAGGGCCTTTTCGGCCCTGGCCTCCACCTGGTGGATCTCTCTGCCAGAGAACATCCATACCCTACGGGATCTACTACCTTTCCGTAGGACTTGCAAGGCAGAGATTATTATTATTAGTAGTAGTAGTAGTAGTAGTAGTAGTATTACCACCATTATTATCATTATTATCATTATTATTAGATTTGTAGCCCGCCCTCCCCACAAGCGGGCTTAGGGCAGTTCACAGACTGGGCACGTATGCCGATAATTAAAACAGTTAAAAACAAGATAAAACAATCATTTATAATCATTTATCACAATACAAAGTGCTCTTGGTGTCTCAAAAAGGTAGTCAGTAACAGGATGGCATCCTGGTGGTGAATGATGGTCCCAGATAAATGATATCAGTTCCAGGCAGCACTGTCGTTCATTTGTCACAGGGCCATCTCTCTCACACACACACACACACGATGTTGCACAGTTGGTGGTGGTGGTGGTGCAACGGTGGCGGCTCCTACTCGAAAGCCTGGCGGAAGAGCTCCGTCTTACAGGGCCTGCAGAACTGTGCAAGGTCCCGCAAGGGCCCGGATCTCCTCCGGGAGCTCATTCCACCAGGTAGGAGCCGCCACCGAAAAGGCCCTGGCCCTGGTTGCTGCAAATCTGGCATCTTTGGGGCCTGGATTCACCAGGAGATGTTGCGTCCCCAACCGTAGTGCCCTTGGGGGAACATATGGGGAAAGACGGTCCCTTAGGTATGTTGGACCCTGGCCATATAGGGCTTTAAAGGTAAGAACCAACACTTTGAAGCGAATCCGGTACACTATTGGCAGCCAGTGCAGCGCTTTCAGCACAGCCCGGATGTGCTCCCGCCTAGAGAGACCCATCAACAGCCTGGCTGCAGCATTCTGCACTAACAGAGATGTTCTGCCAGGAATTTTGTTGAGGACAACAGCCGTCTGGCACTCGCACACTCCCCCCCTTTCCTCCATATTTCCCCTCCATCCAGGGGGCAGGTGGACACTGAAACTATCCATCATCTTGGATACGGTATTGTTTTTTCTGATGAATTGCTTTAATATATCTTAAAGTTGACTCAGTTCTCTTATATATTGTATTTGCCTTTGATGTAAGCCACCCTGGGCCTTGTTTCAGGGGAGGGCGGCCCAGCAAATGGAAGCTCACGGCCCCTGTCCTAGCTCCCGCCTACCCAGCGGTTCGAAAGCCTAGCAAGTAGATAAATGGGTACCTGCCTTAGGTGCAGGGGAGCACCCGCCTTCCGGCGTTATGGCGGCAAGGAGGAGTGGAGCAGTGGCGACACCGGCGGCGGCGGAGTGATCCGATGAAAGAACATGGCGGCGATTTAACACCAAGCAGCAATCGTTCCAGGCGGGGATTGGCCCTCAGACGCGACGACGCGGTGACGCTGCTTGGCCGGAGCCAATTGGACAGAGGCCACCTCACTGGGGTATAATGCCACAGAGCCCACCCTCCACAGTGGCACCTTCCTCCTAGGGGATTGATCTCTGTTGCCTGAAGACTGGTTGTAATTCCAGGAGATCTCCAGGGCCCACCTGGAGGATGGGAACCCTACCCAAGCAACTGGGTGCTGGGGGGGGGCAACAGTGGGGGGGCTCCTAGTGTCCTGGCCCCACTGCTGGACCTCCTGAGGGCACCTGTATTTCTGGCCACTGTGTGACACAGAGAGTTGGACTGGAGGGGCCACTGGCCTGATCCAACATTGGCTTCTCTTATCTTCTTATACGAAGCAGAGGTCCATCAGTGGCTATTAGCCCCAAGGTACAGATAGGAACTCTCGGTCTGGGGCAAGAGATGCTCCTTATTCTTGGTGCTTGGGGGGAGGGAACAGTGGGAGGGTTTCTAATGTCTTGGCCTCACTGCTGGACCTCCTGAGGGCACCTGGTGTTTTTGGCCACTTTGTGACACAGAGTGCTGGACTGGTTGGGCCACTGGCCTGATCCAACATTGGCTTCTCTTAGGTTCTTATATGGAGCAGTGGTCCATCAGTGGCTATTAGCCACAAGGTACAGATAGGAACTCTGGGTCTGGGGCAAGTGATGCTCTGTATGCTTGGGGTGGGCAACACTGGGAGGGCATCTAGTGCCCTGGCCCCACTGCTGGACCTCCTGATGGCCCCTGGTATTTTTGGCCACTGGCCTGATCCAACACTAGCTTCTCTTATGTTCTTATGGACTGTACCATTTCAGACAGCAAATGTGGACTGAGTGTTCGAAGGATTCCCCCGAATAAAATACCCCCAGCACTGACTAAACCAGCACACCCCGGGAGAAAGTTCCAGGCCAGCTTGTTCTACATGTTATCAAGTTTTGTTTTGTTTATACATGTGGAAGAGTGTCTGTCTTCAAGCTGCAACGGCACAGGCCCAAAACACACACGCGTTCTTTTAGTCCCTGCCGCCCAGTCCGGTTGGGCTTTCCAGAGCCCAGGTCCCCCAAGTCTTCCGCCGTGCACAGCCGCCACCTCTGCCGTGCCCGCCGACCTCTTACGGCACACGGAGGTGCACTGACGCTTCTCTTGCCCGTCAGGCAACTGAGCGGCTTGGAGGTCTGTCGCCTCGCAGAGGCAGGAGGGGACAGCAGCCCTCGCGGAAAAGATAAGCCGCCAAAGATACAATTACCCACAGGTGACCGAAACGATGGCAGAGAAAATGGATACACACGCTTTGTCAGATTATGTCGGATTTATGTCAAGGCCAGCTCGGGACCGGGTGGAGATTACCGGGTGCTTTTGTGCTTTGTGGCTCCTGGCGGAAATGCCAAAAGAATGATTTCTGAGTCTGTCGGGAAAGGAATCTCGCAGAGCTAAACTAAAACTTTGGCTCAGTCGTGGCCGTTCCTTTTCAAACTTCTCAGAGCCCTTCCCCTCCCCACGGCCCCCACTGTCTTCTTGCGCACTTATGATTCAGCAGCACCGAGGGCACCTTTCAGGGCACTTTTCAGGGCAGAAACATGATACAGAAGAGTCTTCTTCGTGAAAACATCAGAAGAGCCCTGCTGGGTCAGACCAGTGAAGGTCCATCTAGTCCAGCATCCTGTCTCACACAGCGGCCAGCCAGTCCCTCTGGAGGCCAACAGCAGGGCAGAGAGGCCGAGACCTTCCTCTGATAAGGACACGAGAAGAGCCCTGCTGGGTCAGACCAGGGAGGGTCCCTCTAGTCCAGCCTCCCGCCTCACACAGGGGCCAGCCAGTCCCTCTGGAGGGCCAGCAACAGGGCAGAGAGGCCGAGGCCTTCCCCTGATAAGAACCTCAAAAGAGCACTGCTGGGTCAGACCAGGGAGGGTCCCTCTAGTCCAGCCTCCCGTCTCACACAGGGGCCAGCCAGTTCCTCTGGAGGGCCAACACCAGGTCATAGAGGCTGAGGCCTTCCCCTGATGTTACCTCCTGGCACTGGGATACAGAGGCTGACTGCCTCTGAACATGGAGGTTCTCCTTTAGTCACCATGACTAGAAGCCCCCGCTTGACCTCTCCTCTATGACTCTGTCTAATCTGCTTTTAAAGTTGTCTGTGCCTGTGGCCATCACTACATTCTCTGACAGCGAATTCCACTTTTTAATCACTCATTGCATAAAGAAGTATTTTCCCTTTGACCCTCCTGAATCTACTGCTTATCATAGAATCGTAGAATGTTAGAGTTGGAAGGGCCCTTGCAGGTCATCTAGTCCAACCCCTTGCACTCTGCAGGAGCATAGCTGGAAGACGGCCCAACAACACACCCAGAAGATGGCCGTCCAGCCTCCGCTTGAAAACGTCCAGCGAAGGAGCATCCACCACCTCCCGAGGCAGACTGTTCCACTGCTTCACCACTCTTACAGTTAGGAAGTTTCTCCTGATATTTAGCTGGTAACGACTCCCTTGTAATTTCCACCCATTGGATCCAGTCTTGCAATCTGGAGCAAGAGAGAATACATCCGCTCCACTGGAAATCCGTCATTGCATGGTTGTTTGGAAGTCTGTTGTATGAGCGCATATTACGGTAGTAGCCATAACGGTTTCTCAAGTTGTGCTCCAGGAGTTCCTTCTCTTGAGAGCAACCTTGGAGACTTCTCTCGCCTGCCTAGGTTAGATGGGGCACCATATATCTGTCTCTATTGCCACGGAAATGGTTGGGGGTAGGTGTGACGTATGAATGTGTGGAATTTTATACTTTTACCTATAACCTGTAATTTCCCGCCATTTCCCTCAGTCCTAACTGAGGGGGTAGTGGCCGTAACAGTTTCTCAAGTTGTGCCCCAGGAGTTCGTTCTCTTGAGAGCAACCTTGGAGACGTCTCTCGCCTGCCTAGGTTAGATTGGGCACCATATAACTGTCTCTGTTGTCACAGGAACGCTCGGGGGGGGTAGGTGTGACGTATGAACGTGTGGAATTTTATGCTCTTACCTATAACCTGCAATTTTTATTTATTCAACTTTTCCCGCCGTTTTCCTCAGTCCTGACAAAAGTTCTTGTACCTGGAGCAGCATATCTCTAATAAAGCATTTCACTGCCAACAGTATGCGTGGAGAGCAATCTTCCCTCTAAGCTGTGGAATCTTGTGAGCAAAAATTCTACTCTGTGAGCTCCTGGGCATTAAAGTTGTCAGCGAGCGATTCGGCTACGGCATGAATTAGTTGGCTCTGGAGCCATCCTTCCCGAGCGAAGACAAAAATCTGTGAGCCGGGGGCTAAAAAACTGTGAGCTAGCTCACGTTAACGTAGCTTACAGGGAACAGTGGTGGAGAGTGCCTTAGCTGGGGACCTGAAAACCGGCCACATAGTGTCTTCAAGACGAGAGACGTTCAGAGGTGGTTTGCCAGTGCCTGCCTCTGCTAGAGATGGGAAGTCCCGGAAAAAAAACGGGGAAATTCGGGGGGGAAACAGGGTTTTTTTGTTTTTTTCCTGAAGCCTTTTTTGTTTTTTTCCAAAAAATTGAAGAGAAAAAAAAATAGACTATGGAACGTTTTATTTTAACATGATGAATAAAATATTTTAAGACAAGGTATGCAAATATTTTCCAAATCATTTCTAATATATATATATATGGTATCAGATTGATCTAATTTCTGTGCACTGAGGACAAGCAAGTCCTAGGTTACAAACTGAACTCTCCAATACAAGAACAAGATACATTTCTTCCTTTAGGAGGTGCTGTTGTCACAAGAAAAGAAAAAGGTTTCGGTTTTGTTTTTGCATGTGGGTGGGTATTCTGTTTGTAATAATTGTTTGGATACACGATATTTTTAATAGGCTAGTTGTGATAATTTCATGCCAAGTAAAAATGTCCATAGTCATATTTTATGTTCCTAAAGTAACAGAATGACTTTCAATCTGGAAAAGACAAAATAAATGCTAATGTAGCATTTTTTTTCAATTTTTCCAAAAATTTCCGTTTTTTCCTGAAAAAAACTGGAAAAAACCTGGGGTTTTTTCCAAGCTTCAAAATTTCTGGAAATTTTACATCTCTAGCCTCTGCATGGTGAGCATGGACTTCCTTGGCGGTCTCTCACCCAGGCACTCACCGGAGCTGACCCTGCTCAGCTTTTGAGATCAGACGAACCCGTGCTAGCCTTCGCCATCCACGTTGGGGCTAACAGAGGGTAGCAACACTGACGGAAAGTGCTGTCAAGTTACAGCTGTCTTATGGCGACCCCACACAGTGTTTTCAAGACGAGAGAGGAACGGAGGCGGTTTGCCATTGGCCATGGCCCGCTTCGGCGTAGCAACCCTGGGCTTCCTTGATGGACTCCCATCCAAGGACTAACCAGGGCCGACTCTGCCTAGCTTCCAAGAACTGATGAGGCTGGGCTACCCTGGCCATCCAGGTGAGGGCAGGTACATACTGGTGGAAAGTGCTGCCAAGGTGCGGGCGACTTCTGGTGGTCCCACGGGGTTTTCAAGGCAAGAGACGTTCAGAGGGAGTTCGCCATTGCCTGCCTCTGCACGGCAACCCTAGATCTCCCTCGGTGGTCTCCCATCCATGGACTAACCGGGGCCGACACTGCTTAGCTCCCGAGATCTGACAAGAGGAGACGAGCACAGAGCCCTTTGAAAGAAGCAGGTTTTCTGCTGGGAGTTTGCGCATTCATCCTTCAGCCATGAAAGAGTTAACTGGTCATGAATGCATGCTAATATGAGCTATTAGGGATTAAGGGCCAGTGAGCTCTTAAACAAACAGCTCCGGCCAGCGATCAGGTGACGGCAGGGGTCATTTCCTGCGAGAGCGCACAGGAGCAGAGCTCCGGCAGTAAGGAGCCCAGGGGGCAGTCAGAGCAAGAAGCTGCCAGGTAAGTTGCAGAGCCCGCCCCGCCGCCACCGCCCGCCTTCAGGTACAAGCTCTCCCTCTGCGTGTTCTCCCCCTATAGCTAGCAATCCAAAACAGTCCAGTGGAGCCTGAGCGGTGGGCGTTACCTTCTGACACACTTCCGGTGATGTCAGGGGGTGTGGCATATGCAAATAAGTTATGCTAAGAAGTTATGCTAATGAGCTCCTGCACCTCATTTTCCACGAAATGACCCCTGGGTGACGATATCCTTAATGAAGTGAATTGTAGAATGTCAATTGGCTAACGGGTCAGGGCACTGCATAATGGGGGAAAGTGCCATCAAGTTACAACCAACTTATGACAACCCTGTAGGGTTTTCAAGGCAAGAGATGAGCAGGGGTGGCTTGCCACACACATACACAGACCTTTATTGGCATAAAAAAGTAAAGGTAAAGTCAAGGTTCCCTTGCTCGAAAGCCAGTCGAATCCGACTCTAGGGTTGCGGTGCTCATCTCCGTTTCAAAGCCAAAGAGCCAGCGCTGTCCGAAGACGTTTCCGTGGTCATGTGGCCGGCATGAGTAAACACCAAGGCACATGGAACGCTGTCACCTTCCCACCGAAGTGGTACCTATTTATCTACTTGCAATTTCTTGCTTTCGAACTGCTAGGTTGGCAGGAGCTGGAACTAGAGACGGGAGCTCACTCCATCATGCGGCACACTCGGATCTCGAACTGCTGAACTACCGACCTTCCACAGCCTGCAGTTCAGCGTCTCAACCACTTGAGCCACCGCAGCTCCTTATTGACATAACACAGCAGCAAAGAGGCTTGCCATTGCCTGCCTCTGCATAAGCACCCTGGGCTTCCTTGGTGGTCCATGTACTAGCCAGGGCTGACCCTGCTTAAGTTCCAAGATCTGACCAGATCACGCTAGACCGGGCCCTCCGTGCCACAGCACCCCTAGCCTAAGAAACCGAAATGCGGGGGCCCCCGCTCCGAAATGCACGAACACAACCCCGTCGCCACATCGCGGAGGAAGCGCGAAGGAACCTACCCGCCAGCCCCGGTTTTGAACAGCCCAAACCTTTCCACCTTTTCCAAATGGAGGGGAAAATTACGGCGAGCTTTAAAAGAGGGAATGAGGTGAGAGGAACTAAAGCTTAACTCCCCCTATTAGGCTGAAGAGATCTTTTTAATTACGCCCATTAAAAATATGATTGGGTTTAAAAATAAAAAAGAGAACTAAGTATCAGAGAGCGTTACGCTGATTTTACCTTTCAGAATTAATGTCCCTGCAAACTCTCCCCTTTTTTCCTTCCGAGAAATGTTAAGAGGGAAATATCAGGTTGCCCTGCGGCTGCGGCTGTTGGGGGGGGGGGGAAATCACGGCACCCGAGACTTAAAGAGAAGTGGACTCCAGGCCCCGACAGCTTATGCTGGAATAAAAATGTTTCAGTCTTTAATGCACCACAAGGCTCCCAGTTTATTTCTTGCTGAAATAGACTAACACAGATCGCCACCAGGATTATTCTCAAATAATTAATACGCCGCCAGGATTATTCTCAAATAATTAATACGCAGCCACCAGAAGGGGGGAGAGGAAGAAGAGATCCCGTGGCTTAAAAAAAAAATTATAAACATGAATATTATAAACACTGTAGACTTGGCCAACCTGGAAAATCAGCAGTGGCTGAACATAGCCTAACTCAAACAGGACGCAGTATTTCATTCCAAGACACTGAAAGGCTGGACAACACATACAATTACCTGTCAGATTACACAGGGAATCCATTGAAATTCATAAACATAAACACAATTTCAACAGGAAAGAAGAGAGTTTAAAAATAAATGGGGCATGGTTTCCTGTCCTGAAAAACACAAAATGCTCTACATCTTACAACAGCGCTACAGATAAGATTAGAATTTCAACAGCCAATCCATATGCAGAAGAATCTCCTCAGGAAACAATCCATAAACAAAGAACCTCCTCAGGAATGCTCCTCCATTAGCAATTTCATAGCCTGGGGAACTCCTACAAGATAATGACTCAGCCCTACCCCACCTTCCTGAGTAGATATAAATGACCTGCCTACCATTTTCTTCTCACCTTGACACAGAGAGTACTCCATCTTTCTGTGTTATACCTCTGAGGATGCCAGTCACAGCTACTGGCGAAATGTCAGGTCCTACAATACCAAGACCACGGCCATACAACCCGAAAAATCTACAACAGCTAATGTTTTATTTCCTTTAAAAAAAAACGGTTTGAAATGAAATCTGAATTTAATATAAACATGTTAAAGCCTACCGTTACAAACTCTTAAAGGCCAACTGAGAGCCAGCGTGGTGTACTGGTTGGTGTCAGACTAAGACTCAGAAAGCACGGGTTCAAATTGCCACTCTGCCAAAGAATCTCACTGGGGGGACCTTGAGCCAGACTCACACTGTCAGCCTAGCCCACCTCAAAGGGTTGGTGTATGGAAATGTGCCATATAGTGTGGCATGTTGACACGAACACGCACACACACCCTTAAAACAATAAAAATGCAACAGTTAACAAACAAAACAGAGCACACGTTGATGTTCCCTCTAAGCTATGCATGAAAAGATTATTTACTTTCTCTATCATGGAGAAATGCTGGTTTGCCCAACAGCTATCAGCCTACACTGCTGGAAAGTCCTAGATACCCAGAGCTAAAACCCGTGGTTACTCAGCTGCATTTCTGCCATGGCACCGGCTTATAATCAATTGCACATGCAACTATAGCCTTACCCAGGGGTCATTTCCTGCAGGAGCAGAAAGGAGCGGAAAGGAGCAGAGCTCCGGCAGTAAAGAGCCCAGGGGGCGGGCACATGCAACAAGCCACACCCCCTACTCCCAGCAGCCCTCAGTCAGAGCAAGAAGCAGCCAGGTAAGTTGCAGAGCTCCCCCCCCCGGCCCCCCGGCCCAAAACAGTCCAGTGGCACCTTTAAGACCAAGTTTTATTCAGGTACAAGCTCTCCCTCCTCTGTGAGGGCAGATCTGCACGTCCACCCCCCCAATAGTTAACAATCCTAAACAGTCCAGTGGAGCCTGAGCGGTGGGTGTTGCCTTCTGACACACTTCGAGTGATGTCAGAGGGTGTGACATATGCAAATAAGTTATGCTAATGAGTTGTGCTAATGAGCTCCTGCACCTCTTTTTCTACGAAATGACCCTTGAGTGTAAACCCTTCAAATAGAGCTCCGCCCTGCTTCATATCTTCACACATCCACCAAGCGAACAACTGAAATGTTCTCAGGAGAAGCAATTCTGCACAGCGGGTGACCCGGGTATTCCTAACAGTTTCGGATTTAAAACAAAGTTTGAGTCCAGTGGCACCTTTAAGACCAACAACATTGTTCCAACCTAGACTTCCGGTCTATGGCTTCAGCGATGGCGGAGGCTCTCTCCTGAACGGGGGAGGCATTCCGCGCTCCAGGGGTGCTGGAGGGGTGTCACCTCAAGTGGCACCCCCAGGTGAGCCTCAGTGTGGGGCTCCAAGCCGGGGGCGCTTGAGGGGCGACCTCTTCCACGGCTTGAAGCCGGGGAATTGAGGCGCTCCTCCCTGCCTCGGTTTTTACCGACGATAGCTGAAGGCCGATCGGGACAAGCAAGCGGGTCAGCGAATGAAGCATGATAAAAAGGAGTCTGTGATCAGACTGTCAAGGAACTGGAGAATGAGACGAGCGAAGAAGCTTTAAAAGTGAGTTCCGATCCCCCCCCCACCCTCAGCGGCGTCGGGAGGAATCCCAGACGTAAACAAACCGAACTGTGATTTAAAGAGACGGGGAGGGGGAGAAGACAATTAATCACTCAAGCGTGCCAGAGACTTAGCTGTTTTTTGCGGATAAACCAGCACTTGCTGAAGAAGTGTGAAAAAGCACTCTTTAGTATAAACAAAGCGGAAAATGGCCGGCGTCCGAGGGAGAGGAGTAAGAGGGGGGCGTGGTTCTCAAAGTCCGAGAGTGGAGGAAGGAGATGTTTTCTCCACACTAACAGAGCTGCTTCGGCCCATTCATGAAAGACTCGATGGCCTTAACCAATTGATTGCTGCCTCAAACCAGAGCATGGCAAAACAGCAACAGCAGATCACCGAGCTTGTGAAAAAATCGATCCAAACTGATGAAAAACTTAAAGAGACCACACATGATGCTAAAAAGCTGAAGAAAAGAGTTGGTCTGATGGAACAAAAGCAGGATCTACACGAAAGGAAGCTATTGAACCTACAAATGGACAAAGCGAATAAAACCCTTAGATTCCAAGGGGTGGCTGAGACGACAGGAGAAATTTTGAAAGATGTGGCAGCTGAGCTAATCGCTCTATCGCTCGGCATTGCAACGGCTGAAGCGCATGCAGAGATAGAAGTGACATATCGTTCTTACTCTAAATATATTAAGCAAAACAAACTGCCGGGCGAGATCGTGGTCAAATTTCTCCGACGACAGACAAGAGATGATATTCTCAAAGCAACAGCAGACAAACCCCTGCAAATGGGATCAGCAAGTATCAGGGTCCTTAAGGACGTTCCATTTGAGGTTCGACAGAAAAGAAAAGCGTACAAAGAACTCATCTCAACACTTCAGATCAACCAAATTCAATACTCCTGGCTTTTTCCAGAAGGGGTCCAATTCAAATATAGAGACAAAAGAGAAAAAATCGACTCGGTGTTAAAAGCAGAAGAATGGTTGAAGCAATTCTTCGGACAGAAAGAGGAAGAGCAGCAAGACGGAGGAGGCCAGGCAGCTGACCTGGAAGAGACGGACAGAGACCTACTTGGAGCAGAAGGAGGCACGGCCAGAGAAGCATATGACTTGCGGCTAAGAGTTGCCAAATAGCACTTATGAACTAAAAAGACTTATGGATGAGCTGGAAGAAGTCTATGTGCACACTGAGAAGAAATTAGATATACAACAAAATGGACTAACTAATCTCCTAAATTCCTTGACTTAATGAAAGCATTAATCTTTATAACTAACTGCATAGTGTAATAAAAAATCAATAAAGCTACCCTTCGGGGGATTAAAAAAAAAAAAAAGACCAACAACATTTAATTTTGGGTATAAGCTTTCCTGTGCATGCACACAAAAGCTTACACCCAGAATTAAACTTTGTTGGTCTTACAGCTGCCACTGGACTCAAAAGGTGCTCTCCTGCTTCAGACCAACATGGCGACCCACCTTCATAGTCTTGGATTTAAGCACCTAAGTTGTTGCTCGGGCTATATTGAGCTGCAAATACTTAGCTATTTAGGCTATTTTAACAGTTACACGTAATTGTTCAAGAAGATATGGATTTCAAAATGGGAAATCTGATTCAAAATTGGTCTCTTGCAATTTGAGATCCCCATAATTTAGAACCAATCCACTCCAATCGGCTTTTCAGCCGGGCATCAACTCTAATGTGCGGAAAGGGAGGGGTGTGAGGGGGTGCTATTAAACAGTCTCCCTGCGTATCACCTAAGGAGCAAAAAAACCCCTTCTCCTATTACTGTTTTTAGGGGATCGCTGTGTGCTTGTAAATACACAACGGTACCCAAAGCCCCCTGTTCCCTCACCTGAGCATGAAGTCTAAAACCTCCCCCAGGAAAGAGCATCATTCTGATAATAATACAGGAAATAAAAAATAGCGGGAGGTCAGGAAAGAGCCTTGAGCTCCCTCTAGTGGCCCAAATATCAGAAACTGTCAGGCCGGCCAGACATCAGGTCCGGCTAGGACTTTGATTCTCAGCCAAACGCCACTGGAAATACACAAAGGGGACACCGTTTAGCAATATAATGGACACTGAAAAGAAGAATGTACCACCGAACTGCAGCAGACTCATGGCAACCCTATCCACAGGGCGCTCTGGGCAACTGGAAAGGGGCTGTGCCTCAGTGGCAGAGCCTCTGCTTGGCCTGCAGAAGGTCCCAGGTTCAATCCTCGGCATCTCCAGTTAAAAAGGACCAGGCAGCAGGTGATGTGAAAGACCTCCGCCTGAGACCCTGGAGAGCTGTAAAGAGGGGCCGTGGTTCAGTGGAAGAGCCTCTGCTTGGCCTGCAGAAGGTCCCAGGTTCAATCCCCGGCATCTCCAGTTTTAAAAGACTAAGCAGTGGGTGATGTGAAAGAACTCAGCCGGAGACCCTGGAGAGCCGCTGCCAGTCTGAGTAGACAATACTGACCGTGATGGACCAAGGCAGCTTCACAGGTATTTTAAGAGGCGAGCAATCAATCAATCGACCTTGATTGGCATAACATAAAGAACATAAGACTCAATTTGCAAGGAATACTGAACGCTTTCTTGAAGCTTCATACAGAAATTTTCCAACACTTTCAGTTATTATCTGATTCTGAGTTGTCGGCAAAAAGTAAATCTTACATTTATCAGGTTTCCCTGAATACTTTCTCAACCATGGCTCGAGGAATGCAAGGCACGGGTCCGAGTAGAAAGTACACGAAAGAAACACACGTTCAAGAGTTTCTGTCTCCTGCTTAGTGCAGGAACACAATCTACTGTCGAATGGGATTTTTGGGAATCTCCCCTATAATACTGCTGATGGCAACACATTAAACCCGGCTGATATACATGCTCTTCATTGCCCCGGGTTTGTTAAACAAGTTAGATACTCAGCAGCCCTATGCCCAAAAGGTAAAGGCCCCAAATTAAGGGTCTTTTTGCACGGCTCTCAAGAACCTGAAGAGGCAAGCAGAGGTGGTTTGCCATTGCCTTGCTATGCGTAGCAACCCCCATCTTCCCATCCACAAACTAACCATGTCCAGCCCTCGCTTAGCTTCCAAGCTCTGATATGCTCAAGCTGAGCGGAGCTAATCAAGCCGCAACAACGAGGAGGAGGAGGAGGAGGAGGAGGAGGAGATTGGATTTATACCCCGCCCTTCACTACCCGAAGGAATCTCAGAGCGGCTTACAAACTCCTTTCCCTTCCCCTCCCCACAACAGACACCCTGTGACGGAGGTGGGGCTGAGAGAGCTCTTGACAGGAACTGCTCTTTTTCACGGACGGCTCTTATCAGAACTACGGCTTGCCCAAGGTCATCCAGCCAGGTGCGAGTGGAGGAGTGGGGGAATCAAACCCCGTTCTCCCAGATTAGAGACCGCGCACTTAACCACGACATCAAACTGGCTTCTGTACACCAGACTAAAAGGAAAGGAGAGCCCCGTGAGCCGTTCACAGCAACGATGCCTGCCGGGGAACTCCTAGTACAACTCAAGTTGGAGCCAAAGGAAAGGAGGATATCTCTATGTCCCACTCAAGGGTTCAGCAATCAGACAGCAAAAGATCCAGGACAAAAATGTACAAGCTGATCAGTTTGCACAGTTGGGAGGGGCTGTGGCTCATAAGAACATGAGAGAAGCCAATGTTGGATCAGGCCAATGGCCAATCCAGTCCAACACTCTGTGTCAAACAGTGGCCAAAAACACCCGGTGCCATCAGGAGGTCCAGCAGTGGGGTCAGGACACGAGAAGCCCCTCCCACTGTTCCCCCCCCCCTTGCCCCAGACTGAGAGTTCCTATCTATGCCTTGTGGCTAATAGCCACTGATGGACCTCTGCTCCATACGTTTATCCACAAGACCATGAGAGAAGCCCATGTTGGATCCGGCCAATGGCCCATCCAGTCCAACACTCTGTGTCACACAGTGGTCGAAAACACCAGGTGCCACCAGGAGGTCCAGCAATGGGGCCAATATCAGGTGCCATCAGGAGGTCCAGCAGTGGGGCCAGGACACTAGAAGCCCTCCCACTGTTGCCCCCCCTCCAAGCACCAGGAATACAGAGCACCACTTGCCCCAGACTGAGAGTTCCTATCTATCCCTTGTGGCCAATAGCCACTGATGGACCTCTGCTCCACATGTTTATCTAATTCCCTCTTGAAACCGCCCATGCTTGTAGCCGCCGCCACTTCCTGCGGCAGTGAATTCCACGTATCAATGACCCTTCGCTGAGTGCCAGAGCATCTGTTTGCATGCAGAAGGGTCAATCCCAAGAATCTCCTACCAAAAGGATCAGGTAAGCAGGTAACATGAAGAACTTCTGCCCGAGACCCTGAAAAACCCGCTGCCGGTCTCGTTAGACAATACTGACCTTGAGGGGATCAAGAGTCTCATTCAGTATAAGGCAGCTTCATGTCTTCCTGTGAACACGTCACTCTCAAATTTCTTCTCTTGCCTGAGAAGGCGGAAATCTTGAGCAGAGAATAAAGTGCTGAAAAGTGGGGTCGAGCACCAGTGGAAGGGGGTCGTTGCAAAGTCCGGGTGTGGGGCAGGGAGCTAGAGTAGGCTGTGCAACATTCAATAGCGCTTCCTCCCAACACTGGACTCACAACTTCTTCACCCAAAGAGTGATTAACACCTGGAATTCACTGCCACAGGAAAGCCTCGGCCTCTCCGCCCTGTTGTTGGCCCTCCAGAGGAACTGGTCGAGGCTACTGTGTGAGACAGGATGCTGGACCAGATGGACCCTCCCTGGCCCGATCCAGCAGGTCTCTTCTGACGTTCTTATCAGGGGAAGGCCTCGGCCTCTCTGCCCTGTTGTTGGCCCTCCAGAGGAACTGGTTGAGGCTACTGTGCAAGACGGGATGCTGGACTAGTTGGACCACTGGTGTGATCCAGCAGGGTCCTTCTTATGATGGCCTTGGCCTCTATACTCTGTTGCTGGACTGCCAGAGGAACTGGTTGGCCACTGTGTGAGACGGGATGCTGGACTAGATGGACCCTCACTGGTCTGATCCAGCAGGGCTCTTTTGATGTCCTTATCAGGGGAACGCCTTGGCCTCTCTGCCATGTTGTTGGCCCTCCAGAGGAACTGGCTGAGGCTATTGTGTGAGACAGGATGCTGGACCAGATGGACCACTGGTCCGATCTAGCAGGGCTCTTCTGATGTTCTTAAGGCAGTGACACACGAACCACGCAACAGGCCATAATTACTCAGGCCATAATCAAGACATCGTGGACTAGTGTCACGAGAAGCCACACGCAGCACACGGTGAAGAGCTGGCAACCTTAGTCTGCATCCCCGCCTTGGCAATACCTGCGCCAGCCGAGAGGAGCAATCACAGACTTTTAATAAACAGGAACACTTAAAACTTCATAACGTGCTAATTGGATGGAGGATCTTGCCCTAAGCCCGACGCATTATCCGGCAGAGTTTATCCTCACCTTGCGAGCTCCTTAATTAAGTTTGCGATGCGCCTCTTGTCTTCGGGACATAAATCCTTTAGAGAAGCACTCTTCATTCCCCCTTTGTCGGAGACCTGGAAATTAAAATCAGCATTTTAAAAAGCCGTCATTAACATGGAGCGAGGGTTTCTGAATCGACAGTAAAAGTATTTCAAGCACCAGAGACTGCATATTCAGCCCCAGGTGAATTAAGAACGGGAAGAAAATGCAAGATTTTGAACAATAAAGGATCAGCCAGCGAGATAATTTCTCAGGTTGCGTGGCCGTGGATTCAACATTAACTTGTCCTTCTGGAGATGAGAGCTCTTCTTTTTTTTATCGCACCTCCAAGGAGATTTGGCGGGTGTATGCTTGGGTTCCCCCACAACAACCCTGTGAGGTAGGTTAGGCTGAAGGGAGACTTGAATCGAGGTCTCCCCCAATGTTCCCTCTAAGCTGAGTGAGTGTGAGCTCGCTTACAGTTTTTTAGCCTCCGGCTCACACATTTTTGTCTTAGCTCAGGAAGGATGGCTCCAGAGCAATCTAATTTATGCCGTAGCCGAATCGGTCGCTCACAACTTTAATGCCAGGAGCTCTCAAGGTAGAATTTTTGCTCACAAGACTCCACAGCTTAGAGGGAACATTGGTCTCCCCACAATTTAACCCCTGCACCAGACTCCCGCTCCACACTAGGTCCAGTGGAAAAAGAGATTAGACGGGATGCAACATATCAAGGTCCTCCAGCCTCTGGGATTAAGATAAGTACGGCCCTGACCTCAGAAGCTAAGCAGGGTCGGCCCTGCTTAGGACTTGGGTGGGAGACCACCCAGGAAGACCAGGGCCGTGAGGCAGAGGCAGGCAACAGCAATCCACCGGTCTTTCCTGGAAAACACTGCTCAGTCACCGTAAGCTGGCGCTTTCCAGCACCACAGGCCTGACGGGAGTGCCAAAATCATCACAGCCGCGGCGGCCGCTTGCTATCAGTGTTCCCTCTAAGCTGAGTCAGTGTGAGCTAGCTCACAGTTCCTTAGCCTCCGGCTCACACAGTTTTGTCTGTGCTCAGGAAGGAGGAGGGCTCCAGAGCAAACTGAATTTATGCAGCGGCCAAATTGCTCGCTCACAACTGTAATGCCAGTCGCTCACCAAGTGGAATTTCTGCTCACAAGACTCCGTAGCAGGAGGAGGAGGAGGAGGAGATTGGATTTATACCCCGCCCTTCACTCGGAGTCTCAGAGCGGCTTACAACCTCCTTTCCCTTCCCCTCCGCACCACAGACACCCTGTGAGGTGAGTGGGGCTGAGAGAACTCTTGACACAAACCTTTAAAGCATCGCTCTTATCAGAACAATGGCTTGCCCAAGGTCATCCAGCAGGTGCAAGTGGAGGAGTGGAGAATCAAACCCGGTTCTCCCAGGTAAGAGTCTGCGCATTTAACCTCTACACCAAACTGGCTTAGAGGGAGCATTGCTTGCTATATGGGCCTCCCTCACCGCTCCACTTCCTAAATCTGCTGGGAGAGTGAAATACTTTCGGCCACGAGAGCGACTCCGAAGCAAACGAATATCTGCTCTAGACCCCGCTTTGGGGTACCAAGTCGCTTTGCATTCTGTCCACCAGAGGGCACTGCAAGACATATGCAAGTCCAGTGGAAAGTTGACTGCGGCAATTAAGCCTCACATTTTCACTGTAAGGAGGATCTGTGCCTTAACGTTCAAGTCCAAAGCCTCATATTTAGTTGTCTGTGGCTTAGTCGTCCTCCCCACTGTACCAGCAGCTGGACAAAGCAGGGACACAACAAAAGCAACACGCTTCTTTCTGAACAACCAACAAACTTGCTTTAAGCGATGCAAAATGTAACCGTGGGTCCGTCGACCCTGGCCATTCTTCTCTGGTAGTGGCTCTCCAGGGTCTCAGGCAGAGAAAGGTCTTTCTCAATACAAAGAGAACATCTTCTCCCTCTCCCAGACTACCGGAATTCACCGGCATCCAAGGAAAATGGACAGTAGATTCAGGATGGACAAAAGGAAATACTGATTAAAATGTGATTAAAATGTGGAGTTGGCTCCCAGAGGATGTAGCGATGGCCGCAGGAATAAACAGCTTTCAGAGGGGATTAGAGGCATTCATGGAGGACAAGTCTATCAGTGACTATTAGCCATGGGGGCGGAGGGGAACCTCCACATTCAGAGGCACTAGTCCTCTGAATCCCAGAACCAGGAGGCTTCAACAGGGGAAGGCCTTGGCCTCTGTGCCCTGTTGTTGGCCCTCCAGAAGAACTGGTTGGACACTGGGTGAGACAGGATGCTGGACTAGATGGACCCTCACTGGTCTGATCCAGCAGGGCTCTTCTGGTGTTCTTCTCAGGGGAAGGCCTCGGCCTCTGTGCCCTGTTGTTGGCCCTCCAAAGGAACTGGTTGGCCACTGTGAGAGACAGGATGCTGGACTAGATGGGCCACTGGTCCGATCCAGCAGGGCTCCTCTGATGTTCTTCTCAGGGGAAGGCCTCGGCCTCTATGCCCTGTTGTTGGCCCTCCAAAGGAACTGGTTGGCCACTGTGTGAGACAGGATGCTGGACTAGAAGGACCACTGGTCTGATCCAGCAGGGCTCTTCTGATGTTCTTATGAAGGCCTCTGCCTCTCTGCCCTGTTGTTGGCCCTCCAGAGGAACTGGCTGGCCACTGTTTGAGACAAGATGCTGGACTAGATAGTCCACTGGTTTGATCCTGCAGGGCTCTCCCGATGCTCTTATCAGGGGAAGGCCTTGGCCTCTCTGCCCTGTTTTTGGCCCTCCAGAGGAACTGGCTGGCCACTGTGTGAGACGGGAGGCTGGACTAGATGGACCCTCACTGGTCTGATCCAGCAGGGCTCCTCTGATGTTCTTCTCAGGGGAAGGCCTCGGCCTCTGTGCCCTGTTGTTGGCCCTCCAAAGGAACTGGTTGGCCACTGTGTGAGACAGGATGCTGGACTAGATGGGCCACTGGTCCGATCCAGCAGGGCTCCTCTGATGTTCTTCTCAGGGGAAGGCCTCGGCCTCTATGCCCTGTTGTTGGCCCTCCAAAGGAACTGGTTGGCCACTGTGAGAGACAGGATGCTGGACTAGATGGGCCACTGGTCCGATCCAGCAGGGCTCCTCTGATGTTCTTCTCAGGGGAAGGCCTCGGCCTCTATGCCCTGTTGTTGGCCCTCCAAAGGAACTGGTTGGCCACTGTGTGAGACAGGATGCTGGACTAGAAGGACCACTGGTCTGATCCAGCAGGGCTCTTCTGATGTTCTTATGAAGGCCTCTGCCTCTCTGCCCTGTTGTTGGCCCTCCAGAGGAACTGGTTGGCCACTGTGTGACACAGAGTGTTGGACTAGATGGACCACTGGTCTGATCCAGCAGGCCTCTTCTGATGCTCATAATACTTGCCACCGAAGACCCTTTTAACTGGAGAAGCAGAGACTGAACCAGAAGCTATCTCCACAGGTATACATGAGAGTAAATTGCATTTGAGGTATTCAGACATTGTTGAGGCAACCGAGGTATGCAGACACTTTTGGAAGGGCAGCCAAAAATTAATGGCCAGATGACAGGCCAGGGTAACCAACTGATGGCTTTTGGGGGTGTTTTGTGAGGAATTCCCCTGAGGCACTGCCAGGGGGTTGTCTGGACCTGACTGAAAGAATCCAGAATGCTGATCCTCCTCAAATCAGCGCAAACCCCAGTCCTCAGACTCCTAAAGAGCTGGCTAAATAAAATGTAATATACAGCGGAAGTGTCAAAACAGTGTGAATACATCCAATTAAGGGCGGGGTGGGGAGAGAATACACTCAAAGTCTTTCTAGATTTATCGACTCTGTGAAATCACGTTTCAACATGAATATTAACTTATGCAGATAATTTCCACTGGAATGAGCTGTCAGAAGTGATAAAAGCAAGGAAAAGACAGTTCTTTACGAGGCGATACGGCCTCACTGATGGCAAACTTTGTGTTGTTGCGCTTCTGGAGAGCAAGTTCAGTGTAGTGGTTAGGAGGAGCGCGGACTCTAATCTGCGAGAACCGGGTTTGATTCCCCACTCCTCCACAGGCAGCTGCTTGTGTGACCTTGGGTCAGTCACAAGTTCTTTCAGAGCTGTTCTCTCAAGGAAGGGAAAGGGGATTGTAAGCTGCTCTGAGACTCCTTCGGGTACTGAAGGGCGGGGGTATAAATCCAATCTCTTTTCTTCCCTGTAAGGTAGGTGGGGCTGAGAGAGCTCTGAGAGAACTGTGACTGGCCCACAGTCACCCAGCTGGCTTCATGTGGAGGAGGAGTGGGGAATCAAACCTGGTTCTCCAGATTAGAGTCTGCCTCTCTTAACCACTGCACAAAACTGGCTTAAGCTGTGGGTGTCTAGGACTTTCTAGTGCAGCTGCTGGTGTGACCTTGGGTCAGTCACAAGCAATGTTCCCTCTAAGCTGTGGAGTCTTGTGAGCAAAAATTCTACTTTCTGAGCTCCTGAGTCCTGGCATTAAAGCTGTGAGCGAGCGATTTGGCTAATGCATCAATTAGTTTGCTCTGGAGCCATCCTTCCTGAGCTGAGACAAAAATGTTTGAGCTGGAGGCTAAAAAACTGTGAGCTATCTCACTCTAACTCAGCTTAGAGGGAACACTGGTCACAAGTTATTTCCGCACTAGTCTCTCATGAGCCGTCCTCAAAAGAGCTTTCTCAGCCGCACCCACCGCACAGGCAGTGTTCCCTCTAAGCTGAGCTAGTGCGAGCTAGCTCACAGTTTTTTAGCCTCCAGCTCACACATTTTTGTCTTTGCTCAGGCAGGATGGCCCCAGAGCATACTAATTTATGCAGCAGCCAGTTTGTTCGTTCACGACTTTAATGTCAGAAGCTCACAAAGCAGAACTTTTGCTCACAGGACTCCAGAGTTTAGAGGCAGCATTGCTCACCGGCTGTCTGTTGTGGGAAGGGGAAGGGGCAGGTGCCACAGCAGCGCAGGGCATTTTCCGTTGCCAGATGTAACGCCACGCCTTCTGCTGTTGCTTATGGCAGGTGCAATAAGGTAGCCTACTCAGAAAACCCTTGTAATAAAAAATGTCTTGAGTCAATCACTCATGTTCTTCTCTGTTGTCACCTGTATACGGATTCACGTTATATGCACTTACATTCTGTTCGAGTTAGGATGAGGCATTTAAGGTTTACAGACTTTTGAACAATGTCTTGTCTAATGTCACCGAGAAGGTGGCTAAGTTTCTTTACTCTGCTATAAAGGCGTACGAGTGGCCAGGGGACCTCACAGAAATAATCTCATATTTACACTGATGTAAAAGAGGAGAGCGCAAAAGTGGGCTTGAAGCTCAACATAAAAAAAAACTAAGATCATGGCATCCAGCCCCATCACTCCTTGGCAAATAGAAGGGGAAGTCGTAGAAGTAGTGACAGACTTCACGTTCCTGGGATCCCAGATCACCGCAGACTGTGACAACAGCCATGAAATTAAAAGACGCCTGCTCCTTGGGAGGAAAGCGATGGTGAACCTAAACAGCATGATAAAAAGTAGAGACATCACCCTGCCAACAAAAGTCCGCATAGTCAAAGCAATGGTATTCCCAGTAGTCATGTATGGCTGCGAGAGTTGGACTATAAGGAAGGCCGAGCGCCGAAGAATAGATTCTTTTGAACTATGGTGCTGGAGAAGACTCTTGAGAGTCCCCTGGACTGCAAGAAGATCAAATCAGTCAATCCTAGAAGAAATCAACCCTGACTGTTCCCTGGAAGGCCAGATAATGAAACTGAAGCTCAAAGACTTTGGCCACCCAATGAGAAGGGAGCACTCCCTGGAGAAGACCCTGATGCTGGGAAAGATTGAAGGTCAAAGAAGACGGGGACGGCAAAGGATGAGATGGTTAGACAGTGTCATCGATGCAACGAACATGAAGTTGAGCCAACTTCAGAGGACAGCGGAAGACAGGAGGGCCTGGCGTGATCTGGTCCATGGGGTCGCGAAGAGTCGGACTCGACTGTGCGACTGAACAACAACAAAAATACGCATGTTGCGGTTTTAACTTACCTTTTTAAACTGTATTAACTTGTAAAAAAATTTCCATGCCAATAAAGGCTACTGAACTGAACTAAGCACTGAGGCAACCCTTCCTGCCCTCCCTCTCGTGATCTGCCTCAGTTCACAGAATCAGCATGGCTGTCCGATGGCCATCTAGCCTCTGTTTGGAAACCTCCAAAGAAGGAGAGCCCACCACCTCCTGAGGAAGCCTGTTCCACTGAGGAACTGCTCTGTCAGGAAGTTCGGAAAACTCTTTTAATTTAATTTCACACCCTTGGTTTAATTTACTTTCATCCTCGAACCCCACAAGATTTCCAGGGTATAATTGTGAATTATCTCGAGTGAGAGAACATTTTAATCTTCCAGGTCATTCCACTGCTGGTGTACGAGTGGCGGTCCTCAAAGAGAGACGCTGCAAGAGGAGATTACAATGGGAGATTGCGGGACCTGAGTTCACTCACAAATTCAGAACGGATTCCCCCTAAAGCTGAATAGGGGGGAGGAGGAAGAGGAGGAGGAGGAAGAGAAGATTGGATTTATACCCCTCACTACCTGAAGGAGTCTCAGAGCAGCTTACAGTCTCCTATCCCTTCCCCTCCCCACAACAGACACCCTGTGAGGTAGGTGGGACTGAGAGAGCTCTTTCGAGGACTGCTCTTAAGAGAACAGCTGAGAAAACTTGTGACTGATCCAAAGTCACCCAGCAGCTGCATGTGGAGCAGTGGGGAATCAAATCCGATTCTCCCAGTCTGCGCTCCTAACCACCATACCAAACTATACCAATTTTATCTCACGACAGATGCTAATTTTCTCCCCCCCCCCCAAAGCCTTTCTCCGCCACTCTAATCCAGCTGATTGCACTGTACCTCCGCATCCTGAGTCCCTTCTCTGCAACATTCCATCCCCCCTTCTGACTGGGTTATAAGGATTCAGAGATCTCCATTCCGACTTGTATCTGATGAAGCGAGCTTTCCCTCTTGAAAGCTCATACCCCCAAAATCTTCTTGGTCTCTACGGTGCTATTGGATTCGAATCCAGCTACTCTACTGCAGACAACATGGCTACCATCTGAAACTAAGGGCCCCCAATACGACGCCCGGGGGGCGCCATGACCCCCTCCACCACCTTTCTTGGTGGCCACCAAGTGGACTGCAAATCTAGTATGTTTCCTCACGCAGATCAGTGGGAGGCGAGGCCTGCCAACTGCCAAGGAAACACGCCCTCCTTTCAGCTATGCCTTTCAAAGAAGTCTTCAAAAGCCCAACAGAATTATTATTTTATGCCGCTTTTGAAATGGAGAGCGGCGATCAATCTGTGCCAAGCGATATTCTTCTCAACCCGAGGCACGAGAGCCCCCCCCCTCCATTCAAACCTTTTGATTTGTATTTAATTTAAACTTCACTCAGAGCACTTGAGGTTTACAGCTGGAGGTTACATCTGTTCGACTTTCCCTTCGCTTTTCAAAGACCGTGCCTTGTTGCAAAGAGGACTGCTCGCTTTGGGCCTTCTCGCCCATCACGCACGCTCTCCTGCCGCATTTAACAAAAACAGAGAGAGAAACGTTTGCCCCGGCTTTGGGACGAGGAGGTTCAGGGACACTGACTCCGCCGTCATTTCAGCTGTTATTCAAAGGCCTCTTTCTGGTGGATACCCTGTATGCATCAAAAGGAACGGCTTCTCAAACAACCAAAAAACAAGCACTTAGTGTTAGAAAGACACCTTGATCATATCCGTCCAGCAAAGCCCTTTTTGTAGGATTACCCATTCTGGCCTGGGAAGTCCCTGGGTGATTTCGATAGCTGTGCCTGTGGAGGGGAGAACCTGGGAAGAGATTTCACCTAGAATTTATGGTATGCCACAGTGTTTGCCAGTTTGGTGTAGTGGTTAAGTGCGCGGACTCTGATCTGGGAGAACCGGGTTTGATTCCCCACTCCTCCACTTGCTTCTGGCTGGATGACCTTGGGCGAGCCACAGTTCTGTCGGAGCTGTTCTAGAAAAAGAGCAGTTTTTGTCAGAGCTCTCTCAGCCCCGCCTACCTCACAGGGTGTCTGTTTGTGGGGAGGGGAAGGGAAAGGAGTTTGTAAGCCGCTCTGAGACACCTTTGGGTAGTGAAGGGCGGGATATAAATCCAATCTCTTCTCTTCTTCTTCATCTAAAAGATGCGACTTCTTCACCCAAAGAGTCATTAACATGTGGAATTCACCGCCGCAGGTAGTGGTGGCAGCTACAGGCATAGACAGCTTCAAGGGGGGATTGGATAAATATATGGCACAGAGGTCCATCAGTGCCTATTAGCCACAAGGTATAGGTGGAACACTCTCTCTAGGGCAGTGATGCTCTGTCTTCTTGATGTTTGGGAGGCAACAGTGGGAGGGCTTCTGGAGTTCTGGCCCTGCTGGTGGACCTCCTGATGGCATCCAGGTTTCGGCCACTGCAGAGTATTAGACTGGATGGGCCATTGGCCTGATCCAACACGGCTTGTCTTATGTTTTTACACGACCCCTCCTCGACCCTAGGGACTGGCAAAAGAGTAACAGCTCTCTCTGATTGAGTGATCTGGCTTATATCTAATCACATCTCGCACTGTGAGTAATAAAACTGGCTAAAAGTTCCTCCTGGGAAACAACAGCATTCAGATCTGCCAAGCAAGCAAAGCCGATCTCAGGGAACACGGCCAAAAGGACCTACAGATTTCATTTCTTTACTTTCTCGAGACATTCTTGCAAAATATTAGATGCCTTAAACAAAGTATGGAATAAGATAAAGGAAAAATTTACAAGAAGACACCAAAATGGGTTTCACCCCTGGAGGCATTTGTTCAACCCGCCCTAATGGAAACAAATAAGAAATTAACATATCAAACTTTATTAAATAGAGATAATAAAATAGTAATAGAGGAGAAGTTACAAAGGGAAAATATAATATCATGGTGGGAGAAGGCAATGCTCCAAGATAGATACAAGAAAGATGCGGTAAGAGGCTTTGAGAGTAGCAACAACGAATTAGATAAAATATGGCTATCCACAAGTGATAAATTGATACAGAAATTATACAGCTTTCTATTGGATGATTTTGAAAAGGATGAGGAAGAGAAGAGAGTAATGAGCAGTTGGATGAAAGATAAGGGGAAAAAAAAAGAGATAGAAGTAAATAGATGGAATAAAACATGGGAATCGATTAAATTTATGAGGGCCATAGCCTATAAAGAAAACGTTTATAAGATGTTCCATAGATGGCATTGGTCCCCGGAGAATATAGCTAAGTGCTATCCGGGCTACTCTAGTCAATGTTGGCTAATATTGGAACTTTTTTTCACATGTGGTGGTCATGAAGCAAAATTCAGGAATATTGGAGAATGGTGAGGAGGTTGATCCAAGATATAATTATAGATGTAAACTGACTAAATACTGCTTAAGGGTTACTTTCACACCGGGAGCTCTCAGCCCTCGTTGACTCATATATGTGTCCGGAACAACTAGATCTGAGTCCAGTCACACCTCAAGAGGCCAACAAGAGTTTTCGGTATGAGCTTTCGAGAGGCAAAGCCCCCTTTGATGAATTCCCACTCCATGCAACTGAATGGGGTACCTTCGATGAAGACTGTTTCAGGAAGTAGGCCTGGGGTTCCTGAAAAGGGGATTTTGCCCCTCTATATTCCAGGCCACAGGACTCACTTTACAGGGTGGGGCTGTGGCTCAGTGGTAGAGCATCTCCTTGGCATCCAGAATGTCCCAGGTTCAATCCCCGACATCTCCAGTTAAAAAGATCAGGTGATGGGAAAGACCTTGGCCTGGGACCCTGGAGAGCCACTGCCAGTCTGAGTAGACAACGGTCTCCCTGACGGGACTGTGGGTCTGATTCACTGTAAGGCAGCTTCATGTGTGTTCAGGAAAGTACTTCTTAAACAAAGTACAGAGAGCCAGTTTGGTGTAGTGGTTGAGTGCACGGGCTCTAATCTGGGAGAACCGGGTTTGATTCCCCACTCCTCCACTTGCACCTGCTGATGTGACCTTGGGCAAGCCATAGTTCTGAGAACAGCTGTTGTTAAAAAAGAGCAGATTCTGTCAAGAGCTCTCCCAGCCCCGCCTACCTCACAGGGTGTCTGTTGTGGGGAGGGGAAGGGAAAGGAGATTGCAAGCCGCTCTGAGACACTTTTGGGTAGTGAAGGGCGGGGTATAAATCCAATCTCTTCTCTTCTTCTATAGGGAAGTGGTCTAGTCAGGCTTTGACCATTAGCCCCAACGCTGGAGTGCAGCCTGCGTCTCTCTGGTCTGCTTTCCATTCTTGCTGTCCCTTGCTCAATTTAAGGAAGTCTGCACCCCTTACAGCAGAGCTCTATGGTCTCCTCCACACCCAGCTCCCAGCCTAAGATGTCCCAGGCCGACTGCTCTGCCAACATGGCCACCGATGTCCAGTCCCCCTTCAACAGTGTACTCCCCATGGCTGCCGCCCGGGAAACCCAACAAAGAGCCTTCTTGGTTGAGACACTGAAACTTGGGAACTCCTTCCCCAGGGAGATCCGCCTGTCTCCCTCTACTGTTGTCTTCCACCAACGGGAAAAGATCCTTTTCCTTTTTGTTTGGTGTAGTGCGCGGACCCTAATCTGAAGAAGATGATCTTGGATTTATACCCCACCCTTCACTCGGAGTCTCAGCGCGGCTTACACACTCCTTTCCCTTCCACTCCCCACAACAGACACCCTGTGAGGTTGGCGGGGCTGAAAGGGCTCTTTCAAGAACTGCTCTGACAGAACTATGGCTTGCCCAAGGTCATCAAGCAGCTGCAAGTGGAGGAGTGGATCATCAAACCCGGTTCTCCTAGATTAAAGCCCACACACTTAACCACTACACCAAACAGAGAGAACTGGGTTTGATTCCCCACTCTTCCACATGCAGCTGCTGGAGGGACCTTGGGTCAGTCACAAGTTCTCTCAGAGCTGTTCTCTCAAGGGCAGTCCTTGAAAGAGCTCTCTCAGCCCCACCTACCTCACAGGGTGTCTGTCGTGGGGAGGGGAAGGGAAAGCAGTTTGTAAGCCGCTCTGAGACTCCTCTGGGTAGTGAAGCAACAAGAATACAGAGCATCACATGCCGCAGACCGAGAGTTCCTATCTATGACTTGGGGCTAATAGCCACTGATGGATCTCTGCTCCATATAAGAACATAAGAGAAGTCAATGTTGGATCAGGACAAAGGCCCATCCAGTCCAACACTCTGTCACACAGTGGCCAGAAATACCAGGTGCCATTAGGGTGTCCACCAGTGGGGCCAGGACACTAGGAGCCCTCCCACTGTTGCCCCCCCTTCAAGCACCAAGAATACAGAGCATCACCTGCCCCAGACTGAGAGTTCCTGTCTATACCTTGTGGCTAATAGCCACTGATGGACCTCTGCTCCATATAAGAACATACATAAGAGAGAAGCCACTGTTAGATCAGGCCAATGGCCCATGCAGTCCAACACTCTGTCACACAGTGGCCAGAAATACCAGGTGCCATCAGGAGGTCCGCCAGTGGGGCCAGGACACCAGAAGCCCTCCCACTGTTACCCCACCCCCAAGCACCAAGAAGACAGAGCATCACTGGCCCCAGCCTGAGAGTTCCTGTCTATATCTTGCAGCTAGGAGCCACCGATGGACCTCTGCTCCAGATGTTTATCCAATTCCCTCTTGAAGCCGTGCATGCTTGTGGCCGCCACCATCTCCTCGGGCAGTGAATTCCATGTGTTAATCACTCTTTGGGTGAAGGAGGACTTCCTTTTATCTATTCTAACCCGACTGCTAAGTAATTTCATGGAGTGCCCACGAGTTCTTATATTGTGAGAAAAGGAGAAAAGGACTTCTTTCTCGCCCTGCTCTATCCCTTGCATAATCTTGTAAACCTCGATCGTGTCACCCCCTCAGCCGTCGTTTCTCCAAGCTGAAGAGCCCCAAGTGCTTTAACCTTTCTTCATAGGGAAAGTGTTCCAACCCTTTTGTCATTCTAGTTGCCCTTTTCTGCACTTTTCCAATGCCATAATATCCTTTTTGAGGCGTGGTGACCAGAACTGTACACAGTACTCCAGATGAGGTCACACCATCGATTTATACAGGGGCATTATGATACTGGCTGATTTGTTTTCGATTCCCTTCCTAATAATCCCAAGCATAGCGTTGGCCTTTTTTACTGCAGTCGCACACTGTCTCAACATTTTCATTGAGTTATCTACTACGACTCCAAGATCTCACAAGTTTTCCAGTCAGGGAAGTAACACACCAGGGCATCGGAGGAGTTGGACCCAGTGGCAGAATAGCTGCTTGGCATGCAGAAGGTCCCAGGTTCAATCCCCGGCATCTCCAGTTTAAAAGGACCAGGCGGGAGGTGATGGGAAAGACCGCCGCCTGAGACCCTGGAGAGCTGTAAAGAGGGGCTGTGGCTCAGTGGCAGAGCCTCTGCTTGGCATGCAGAAGGTCCCAGGTTCAATCCCCAGCATCTCCAGTTAAAAAGGACCAGGCAGGAGGTGATGGGAAAGACCTCCGCCTGAGACCCTGGAGAGCTATAAAGAGGGGCTGTGGCTCAGTGGAAGAGCCTCTGCTTGGCATGCAGAAGGTCCCAGGTTCAATCCCCGGCATCTCCAGTTAAAAAGGACCAGGCAGTAGGTGATGTGAAAGACCTCCACCTGAGGCCCTGGAGAGCTGTCAAGAGGGGCTGTGGCTCAGTGGCAGAGCCTCTGCTTGGCATGCAGAAGGTCCCAGGTTCAATCCCATTAAAAAGGACCAGGTGGGAGGTGATGTGAAGCACCTCTGCTTGAGATCCTGGAGAGCTGCTGTAATACTGACACTGATGGACCCATGGTCGTCTGATTCAGTATAAGGGCGAAGTCTGAGCGAACAACACTGAGCTTGATGGCCCAAGGGTCTGATTCAGTAGAAGGCAGCTTCATGTGTGTGTTGGGGAGGGGCCGTGGCTCAGTGGAAGAGCCTCTACTTGGCATGCAGAAGGTCCCAGCGTCCATCCCTGGCGTCTCTAAATAAAAAGCTCAGGTAGGAGGTGACGCAACTGAGACCCTGGAGACCGGCTGTCACTCTGAGTAGACAATACTGACCTTGATGGACCAGTGGTCTGATTCAGTAGAAGGCAGTTTCATGGGCAGAACTAGAGATGTGAAGGCCCGGGAAAAAAACTGGAAAAATTAGGGGGGGGGGGGGTGTCTGGTTTTTCCCCCGAAGCCTTTTTGTTTTTTTCCGAAAAATTGAAAAAAGAAAAGAAAAAAAAAATGACTATGGGACGTTTTATTTTAACATGATGAATAAAATATTTTAAGACAAGGTGTTCAAATATTTTCCCAAATCATTTCTAATATATATATATATGGTATCAGATTGATCTAATTTCTGTGCACTGAGGACAAGCAAGTCCTAGGTTACAAACTGAACTCTCCGATGCAAGAACATGATGCATTTCTTCCTTTAGGAGGTGCTACTGTCACAAGAAAAGAAAAAGGTTTCAGTTTTGTTTTTGCATGTGGGAGGGTATTCTGTTTTTAATAATTGTTTGGATACACTATATTTTTAATATGCTAGTTGTGATAATTTCATGCCGAGTAAAAATGTCCATAGTCATATTTTATGTTCCTAAAGTAACAGAATGACTTTCAATCTAGAAAAGACAAAAGAAAATTTCCTTTTTTTTTTCCTGGGTTTTTTTCCGAGCTTCAAAATTTCCGGAAATTTTACATCTCTAGGCAGGACCGGTCCTGGGAAAATGGGTTGCTTGGCTAAAGTGAGTCTGGCCAGGCCCCACTGGACTTCTGTCTGACGTTGCGGCAACAGACGGACACGGTTCCCCCCTCTGGAATTGCAGCCAGGGCTGAGGCCCCGCCGTCACGTTTTGAGGGGCCTGGAAAAACCAGATTCCCCAGGGCCCAACACCCACCCTTTCTACCGCCAATGCTTTTGTATCCTGAATATGAATACACAGAATAATTCAGACTGGATAACGCTTAAAGGGCACCAGGCACAGGCTGTTATTTCCCAACTGAGATTGCCACAGGCCGTTGTCCGTTGGGATGCCTCCTTCACTTATCCTCCCCCTCTCGGTTCTTTCACAAGCAAGACTGCACTAACCTGCTGTCCGGTGGCTTCTCCGGTGTGTTTCAAGGCATCCATCGGAACAGAGGCAGCTGCTACGGGTTTCTTGGCCTTGGCTTCTCCTTTCTGACTTCTCGGCAGGTGTCTGGCGCTAAAATTCCTCTCTGAAGAAACTCCTAAGGATGGAACAACCAGGATCAGGCAAACGCGAGTTCGTTCTAAGAAAGCTCTTCTCCCACCACCACCATGCGGGAATCCAAGGGAACGCCAAAATAACTTAAAGCGGCGCGGCACAGATATCGGAATGCTCCTCCCTACTCCAGAAGCCTGGCCCAGTATCTTAACAGCTCCAAACCTTGAATTTACTCTCCTCGCCCGCGGGATGAAGCCTAGGACCTCACTTTAACAGCTCCATAAAGGCCACAGCACAAACTAAGGACTGGCTCTTTTTCTGCCACCCAACACTGCGTTTCTGGTAGAATAGTAAAAAAGGTAAAGGTATCCCTTGCTTGAAAGCTAGTCAAATCCGACTCTAGGGGGCGGTGCTCATCTCCGTTTCCAAGCCGAAGAGCCAGCGCTGTCCGAAGACGTTTCCATGGTCATGTGGCCGGCATGACTAAACGCCAAAGTGCACAGAACACTGTTACCTTCCCACTGAAGCGGTACCTATTTATCTACTTGCAATTTCTTGCTTCCAAACTGCTAGGTTGGCAGGAGCTGGAACTAGAGACGGGAGCTCACTCCGTCACACGGCACTCGGGTCTCAAACTGCCAAACTACAGAACTTCCGGTCTGCAGCTCAGCGTCTTAACCTCTGAGGCACCGCAGCACTTTGTGGATTTTTTCCACCAGCAGTGAACGTGAGGGCTGCCTTCTACCACTGAGCTACAGCTACTCCCCTTCTTTTAGGCAAATCTACATTCCTGATGAGTCATTACAGCAGAGGTGTCGGAGTCATTTGTCACGAGGGCCGGATCTGACTTAAATGTCACTTTGTTGGGCCGGGTCATGTGCGCCATAAAACGTAATCTCAGGTACTGGAGACAGAAACTGTATAAAGGACAGCAGCTGGTAAGCTCCAAGCTGGTGTATCCTCAATGCAAGGCCCCATGGGCTGTGGGGGGGGGGGGGCAAAGGAATGCCTAAATGGGCAGACTAGAGAGCAACTGGGGCAGCACTGGGCAGACGCTCCCACGCTGCTCGACTGCTGCAGATGAGGTTGTCCCGCCATGCTGAAGCCACAATCGGAGTGGCTCCGCCCACTCCCCCCCCCGAGCTGTCTCCTGTTCCCTCCCTTGCACTAGTTGCTCACGGGCCACATAAGAGCCCTGGGCGGGCCCGTTCCGGCCCCCGGGCCTTATGTTTGACACCCCTGCACTACAGTTTGCAAAGGCGTCGCTTTTACTAAAGGAAGAGGGGAGAAAGATGGGGGAGAGTGCCTTTCACTGGCGGTATCCGCGGACTCTTTCGACTACCCTCATCTGTACCATCCTCCTCTGCAGCGAGAACGTTTTTACAAGCAACAAGTCGGCCGTTCGCCTAGCCGCGTCTCGGTACGCGCCGCTGCTCTGGCATGAGCTCATGCTTCTCCCGGCGTTTAAAGGGCCCTTATCGCCACGGAGGGGGAACCAGCTGAAGCCTGAGGCAAAAGGTTTATCGGCTGATTAATCAACGTGGACCTATTGAACTGAGTGCCACGAGAGCACTTTGCAACGCAAACCGGCGGGAGGGCGGGGTGGTCATAAATCATGGCCCTGCATTCCCTCTACAAGGAAATACATTTCAGAGCACGAAAAATGAGTTCTAAGGGCTAACGCGGATGCTACACTTTACGCAAAACGGGAACCGCTGCAGCACATGATATGCATGCAGAGAAACCACATCGAGCTGCTTTACGCTGAATAAAGCCATTAGTCTATCTGCGTCAGTATTGACAACTGTGACTGGCAGCTGCTTTCCAGAGTCTCAAGCAAAGGTCTCCTATCTCACCTACTGGCTGATCTTTTTTTCCCCTCTTTTTGTAATGGAAATGGTGGGAATCGAACCGGGGACCTTCTGCATGCAGAGCAGACGTTCTACAACTCAAATCTGACTTGCAAGGCAGACAGATACAGTTTTAAAAGCAAAACAGAAGTCAGATTTAGAACATAAGGATATAAGAGAAGCCATGTTGGATCAGGTCAATGGCCCATCCAACCCAACGCTCTGCATCATGCAGTGGCCAAAACCCAGGTGCCATCAGGAGGTCCTCCGGTGGGGCCAGAACTCCAGAAGCCCTCCCATTGTTGCCCCCAAGCAAAAAGAATACAGAGCATCACTGCCCCAGACAGAGTGTTCCCTCTATACCTTGTGGCTAATAGCTACCCATGGACCTCTGCTCTTAAGAACATAAAAGAAGTCATATTGGATTAGACCAATGGCCCATCCAGTCCAACACTCTGTGTCACACAGTGGCCAACAATACCAGGTGCCACCAGGAGGTCCACCAGTGGGGCCAGGACACTAGAAGCCCTCCCACCGCTGCCCCCCAAGCACCAAGAAGACAGAGCATCCCTGCCCCAGACAGTGTTCCATCTATACCTTATGGCTAATTTCTTATTTTTAGGTATTTGAAAACCTTTAATGTATGCTTATCTGTAGACTTGCCACCACTGTTGTTGTATTTTAAGTTTCTTTTCTGTTTGGGTATTGCAATAAAAATAATTTTAAACAGTGCACTAAAAAATTAAGCCGGGGGGGGGGGGGA
>NW_015161559.1:42735-65034 GCF_001447785.1 Gekko japonicus
AATGATGATTCAGGTAGGAGCTGGACCAGGAAGAACATGGGACACAAAGACCAGTGACCACAAAAGCCTTCAGAACGAATGATCAGGCTTATCCGCCTGGACAGTAGGAAACCTGACGACAGTACCTTAAGGACCTCTGTTTCCTCCAGTGTTGTGATCAGAAACTATTCAAGTGTCGGAGCGACAGCTGGTGCACAGGAACTGGCAATTGTTTCTCCGGTCCTCTAAAGTAACTAGAAGACTCGCAGTAGGAAAGCGCAAGAGTCCAGTAGCAACTGGAAGACTAACCGAATATGTGGCAGGATACGAGCTTCCGTGAGTCGCTGCTCGCTTCTTCAGATATCTGGAGAAGAGAGCCATGACTCACGAAAGCCCGTACCCTGCCGCATATTTGGTTAGTCTTCAAGGCGGTACTGGATTCTTGCTCTTTTCTACTGCTACAGATGGACTAACACAGCTGCCCGTGGGGAGGGGAAGGGAAAGGAGTTTGTAAGCCGCTCTGAGACACATTTGGGTAGTGAAGGGAGGGGTATAAATCCAATCTCTTCTTCTTCTTCTTCTCTGCCCTTCCTCGTGGTCCAAGGCAGCTTACGATAATGAGCTAGCCCAAAGCCGCTCCGCACATTCGCATAAGAACACCCTTGATGCCAGTCAAAACGGGACCCAATCAGACTCACCACCTGCAAGCTCAGGCAGACTTGGCCATGTTTTGCGGCTTTTCTGCAATCGTACCTGGAATGTATACCAGCGACTGGTCTTCATCAGAAACTGAACAGGATCTTGTTCAAGGAAAGCAAAGGCAAGATATTTCTCGGGTCCTACGTCGGGAAACCCGCTACTATGCCATTAAAGCAGGACGTGGCTGAGAAATCTCACTCCTGCCTCAAAAAGAAGCGGCTTGCGGGAAACAGAATGCGTGGAGACGACTAACGCAGACCTGTCTTTGCATCCACCATTCGCTTTTAATCAAACGGACCTCAGTTCAAAGCCTGCCCTTTATGAAAGACCACATAAGTAGCTTCATCTCCCAGATAACGAACCGCTGCCTTTACATGTGCTAGGTGTGATTATTCAAAGAACTTCTGCAAGCTGTGCGGCTCAGCCCAGGCTTCAGTCACTGAAGTATAGACATGGATTCCACGCTTCACATTTTCAATTCCAGAAAGCCATCCGATGCTCTGAAAAACAGGAGCTGGGAAGTGGAAATCCAGAAGAGAGACCTATAACTCAAGGCCACGCTATGGCTGCATCCCGATGTCACGTTAAGCCGACATGTGCGCAAACCCAGCTGGCCGCCGGGTTCACACCTTTTCGAACACGGCACCAAGAAGAAACCCTGGTTTTAAGAAAATTCTGGCTACCTAATGTTCCCTCTAAGCTGTGTAATCTTGTGAGCGAAAATTCTACTCTGTGAGCTACTGGCATGAAATTTGTGAGCGAGCGATTTGGCTCCTGCATAAATTAGTTGGCTCTGGAGCCCTCCTTCCTGAGCGAAGACAAAAATCTGTGAGCTGGAGGCTGAAACACTGTGAGCTAGCTCACACTGACTCAGCTTAGAGGGAACACTGTGATCAATACTCCGTGGAGTCTTGTGAGCAAAATTTCTACTTTGTGAGCTACTGGCGTTAAAGCGGTGAGCGAGCGATTCGGCTGCTGCGTAACTTAGTTTGCTCTGGGGCCCTCCTTCCTGAGCCGAGACAAAAATGTGTGAGCCGGAGGCTGAAAAACTGTGAGCTGGCTCACACTAACACAGCTCAGAGGGAACACTGCCTTGTGATGTATGAAGGCAAGCACGCAGCTCAAGCAGGGTTAGTTATCTTCCCCAGAGAGGGATTCCAGGCTAGCCCGATCTCATCAGCTCTCGGAAGCTAAGCAGGATCAGCCACGGCTGGAAAGTGAATGAGAGACCACCAAGTCCAGGGTCGCCATGTTGACGAAGGCAACGGCAAAACCACCTCTGATCTGACCCTCTCTTGCCTTGCGTCGCCCTAAATCGGCCGCAACTTGATGGCACCTTCCACCACCACAAAACGAGGGGTTCATCCAGGCTTTTAGTGTAAGCTGCGGGAATTCATGGGCAACTACAGCTGGCTTTAAACCGGGATTCTTCAGTAATGCTCTGTGCAGGAAGAGAGGTGTTCATGGAAGTCCCACAACAACCCAGGCACCTGCACTCTCAGAGTTGACGTCCGTTTGATGCAGTGTCTAAATTCAACCCAGGGCGCCCTCACCCACAGTCCCTCCCAGGAGCAGGCTTTTTGCAAACTTGGGAAAGTCATGCTTGAGCAAAGAGCTTTTCTGCTTCTGACTGTGGGTCCCTGTGACGTCCTTGCTATTTGGGGAAATGGTTTTAGCTTTAAATACTCTCTGGGTATAGAAACTTGGTAGTTTTATGCTGCCACCAGGAATTAAAAATTCCAAATCTCTCTCTTTTGGTAGAATGACCTAGGGTCTGGGCACTTCAGAGGACTATGTGGCCCTGAGGAAGGACTATACTGATTTCTGGGATAAGTTTAAAGAAAAATTGATTTATTTAATAAAGAACAAAATAGGTTTCTGGTTATTTTGAACAGTTGCTGAAGAAAGGAACCTGTAAATATAACTGGCAAAGCTTGGTGTTACAAACAGTCTCTCAATCTCCAAACTCCACTCTGACAGGCTTATACATTCAGTATAATCTCTATCTCATTTATATAGATATAGCCACACAGGCTAGTCTCTTTGTTTTATTCACACAGAATGGAATCAACTCTCTTAGTCACACAGACTAAACTATTGGTCTTATTCACACAGAATTAGACTCAGAATTCCATAGTCACACAGACTGTGTCCTCTCTTCAAGCTTCACAGACAGAATCCTTCATAACTCTCAAGTCACACAGACTATCCTCAAAACTCTTCCATACTTGTCACTTTCATGTGGAAGGGCGGGATATAAGTCTAATAAATAAATAAATAAACATAACAGAATCTCCTCAAGGAATCCTCTCAGACACCCCTCCTCCCACACTCTCAGTCAGCAGCCAATCAAAATACACTCATCTCCCTCTATCACTCTCTTCCAGCACTGCAAAGTAAACATTTAAAGGAACACACACACCAAAACATGGAATCATTACAGTCCTTTTGACGTTGGAAAGCACATGACACATGAAGCTGCCTTTCACTGAATCAGATCACTGGTCCGTCCAAGTCGGTACTCCCTACTCAGGCTGTCAGCAGCTCTCCAGAGTCTCGGGATGAGGTCTTCCCCATCACCTAGTGCTTTGCCACTAAGCCACGGCCCCTCACATGATGCTGCCTAAACCCTAAACTGAATCAGGTGCTTGGTCCATCAAGGGCAGCATTGTCCACTCAGACGAGCAGTAGCTCTCCAGGGTCTCAGGGACAGGTCTTTCCAATCACATACTGCTTGGCCCTTTTACTTGGAGGTGCCGGGGATTGAACCTGGGACCTTCTGCATGCCAAGCAGAGGCTCTTCCACTCAGCCACAGCCCCTCTTTACAGCTCTCCAGGGTCTCAGGCGGAGGTCCTTCCCATCACCTCCTGCCTGGTCCTTTTACTTGGAGGTGCCAGGGATTGAACCTGGGGCCTTCTGCCTGCCAAGCAGAGGCTCTTCCACTGAGCCACAGCCCCTCTTTACAGCTCTCCAGGGTCTCAGGCGGAGGTCTTTCCCATCACCTACTGCTTGGTCCTTTTACTTGGAGGTGCCAAGGATTGAACCTGGGACCTTCTGCATGCCAAGCAGAGGCTCTTCCACTGAGCCACAGCCCCTCTTTACAGCTCTCCAGGGTCTCAGGCGGAGGTCTTTCCCATCACCTACTGCTTGGTCCTTTAACTTGGAGGTGCCGGGGATTGAACCTGGGACCTTCTGCATGCCAAGCAGAGGCTCTTCCACTGAGTCACTGACCTTCCTTGTCTCCCCACAACAACTATTCCAGTTACCATATTTCACTCCTAATCCGGAAAAGAAACTGCTCCTCTCTAGAGAAGAGAAGAAGAGAAGAGATTGGATTTATACCCCGCCCTTCACTTCCCAAAGGTGTCTCAGAGCTGCTTACAAACTCCTTTCCCTTCCCCTCCCCACAACAGACACCCTGTGAGGTTGGTGGGGCTGAAAGAGCTCTGACACAAGCTGCTCTTTTTCAAGAACAGCTCTTATCAGAACTACGACTTGCCCAAGGTCATCCAGCCAGGTGCAAGTGGAGGAGTGGGGAATCAAACCCGGTTCTCCCAGACTAGAGTCCGCGCACTTAACCACTACACCAAACTGGCTCTCTCTAAAATATCAGGCTCAGCCCAGTCTTGATCCTGCGCAAAAACCTACCCCTAGTTGCACTGCTTACAAAGTAGTACGTCCCAATAAGACTCTGAGCTTAGTTAGGGAATGGAAGGGAAGACGAAGGATGGTGGGCCTTTCAGGGCAGACTGACAGAAGCAAAGAAATTTTTCAGAGATAAAATGCATCTTACGCTTTTCATCAGTGCTCTAAAAGCTTCACATACATTTCCCTCATGAAAGTTTGCAACTACCAGGTTCAGTGTAGTGCTTAGGAGTGCGGACTCTAACCTGGGAGAACCGGGTTTGATTCCCCACTCCTCCACATGCAGCTGCTGGTGTAACCTTGGGTCAGTCATAAGTTCTTTCAGAGCTGTTCTCTCAAGGGCAGTTCTCAAGAGAGCTCTCTCAGCCCCACCTACCTCATGGGGTATCTGTTGTGGGGAGGGGAAGGGAAAGGAGATTGTAAGCCACCCTGGGACTCCAAGTGAAGGGCAGGGTATAAATCCAATCTCTTCTTCTCTTTTCTAATCTGGGAGAACTGGGTTTGATTCCCCACTTCTCCACATGCAGTTGCTCCTGCGACCTTGGGTCAGCCATAAGTTCTTTCAGAGCTGTTCTCTCAAGAGCAGTCCTTGAACAAGCTTTCTCAGCCCCACCTACCTCACAAGGGTGTCTGTTGTGGGGAGAGGAAGGGAAAGGAGACCGTAAGCCGCTCTGAGACTCCTTTGGAGAGTGAAGGGTGGGGTCTAAATCCAGTTTCTTCTTCTCTCTCTCTTTCCTCTAAGTTGGACCAATAAGAGCCCCTCTGTATGACAGAGAAGTGACAGGTCTGCCAAGGCAGGCTTTGCTGGGGCCTTCCCGGCTCACTCTACTAAGACCCTAACGCCAGGAACAAGAGCAGCCTCCTTGGCCCAGAGCAAAGACACTCCCTACCCCAAGAAATGAAAACACAGGCAGGCACAAAGTGCAGAAAGCAACAGCACCCCCCTCCCCCAGGGAAGAGAGTCCAAAAATAATCCCACAGAGCCTTCAACAGCAAGTCACAACCTGCTGTGCATGTTATCCCCTCCGCTAAATACTGTGACGGGAACGACGAGACCGAAATCGCACCAAGCCATCCTGAAGAAATGAATTCCCGTCCAAGCAATTTTCAGGACAAAGATAAGTCAGCCCTCCCCTTCTCCCTATGAATGTTTGTTTCACAACCGTTCACGTAGCCGTAGAAAAGAGCAAGAGTCCAGTGGCACCTTAAAGCAGTGGTGGCGAACCTATGGCACGGGGGCCAGAGGTGGCACTCAGAGCCCTCTCTGTGGGCATGCGTGCCATTGCCCCAGCCAGGCCCAGACCATCATTAAAGTGTCGAATTCTCTGCCAAATAATTTTAAGTAAATGAAAGCATTTGGGATTGCTTTCCTTACTTTGTTTGGATCATCTTAAGTTAATGTATGAGTTGTTTTTTCTAAAGTAAAACCTCAGTATTCAGGTTAAATTGCCGTGTTGGCACTTTGCGATAAATAAGTGGGTTTGGGGTTGCAGTTTGGGCACTCGGTCTCTAAAAGGTTTGCCATCACTGCCTTAAAGACTAACAAAAGTTGTGGCAGGGGAGGTGCTGTAATTGAGTCACGGCTCGCTTCTTCAGATACCTTCCTGGACCCGCTCTTTTCAACCTGAAGAAGGGAGCAGTGACTCATGAAAGCTCCTCCCCTGCCTAGAGATGTAAAATTTCCGGAAATTTTGAAGCTCGGAAAAATCCCCGGGTTTTTTCTGGGTTTTTTTGGGGGGAAATGGAAATTTTTGGAAAAATTGAAAAAAATGCTACATTAGCACTTCTTTTTTCTTTTCCAGATTGAAAGTCATTCTGTTACTTTAGGAACATAAAATGTGACTATGGACATTTTTACTTGGCATGAGATTATCACAACTAGCCTATTAAAAATATCGTGTATCCAAACAATTATTACAAACAGAATACCCACCCACATGCAAAAACAAAACTGAAACCTTTTTCTTTTCTTGTGACAACAGCACCTCCTAAAGGAAGAAATGCATCTTGTTCTTGCTTTGGAGAGTTCAGTTTGTAACCTAGGACTTGCTTGTCCTCAGTGCACAGAAATTAGATCAATCTGATACCATATGTATTTTTTAGAAATGATTTGGAAAATATTTGAACACCTAGTCTTAAAATATTTTATTCATCATGTTAAAATAAAACGTTCCATAATTAATTTTTTTCTTTTCTTTTCTTTTTTCAATTTTTCCAATTTTTCAGAAAAAAACAAAAAGGCTTCAGGAAAAAAACGGAAAAAACCCGTTCTTTTTCCGAATTTTTCCGTTTTTTTTTCCCGGGCCTTCACATCTCTACCCCTGCCACAAATTTTGTTAGTCTTTAATGTCCCACTGGACTCTTGCTCTTTTCTACTGCTACAAACAGACTAACACGGAGACCCTTCTTGACCCAACAGCTATTCGCGTTAGCAGCAACTCACTCCTGATCAGGAAGAGAAACTGCTTCCCTCCAAAATACAAGCAACAGCCCACCATGATTTATTAGAAAATGATTCAAAAAACGTTTCTGTCCCCTCTCCAGGAACCCGCCTGGGGCGGCTTGGGAAAGAAAGAAGGATAAATGCAAACCATTAAAAACAAAATATTAAAAGATACTGTGCAGGCAAGGCGGGATATCAATCGAAAATAAATAATAAATATTAACTAAAACCCAGCACTAAAAATCCAGCATTAAAAACACAGAGCATACAAACAGACCACCGACAGCTTAAAATAAGTTTCCAGACTAAAATAGTATCGAAAGGTCAACACCTTCATTAAAAACCTTTATTTGTTCATTTTACGGACCTTATTCAAACCCCACCTTTCTCCTCAATGGGGACCCAAAGCCGCTTACATCACTCTCTCCTCCATTTTATCCTCACAACATCCCTGCGAGGTGGGTTAGGCTGAGAGCATGTGATTGGCCCAAGGCCACCCACCAGCTCACACAGCAGAGACGGGACTCGAACCTGATTTCCCCAGATCCTAGTCTGACAATTTAACCACTACACCATGCTCAGTTACAAGGCTTGATGAACAGAAACATTTTGGCCTGGTGCCTAAAAAGGACCAATGCAGGCATCAAGCGGGCCTCGGGGGGAAGGGAATTCCACAAGCAAGGTGTCAGGCAACTCTAGGTAAAGGTAAAGGTTTCCCTTGCTCGAAAGCCAGTCAAATCCGACTCTAGGGGGCAGTACTCATCTCCGTTTCCAAGCCGAAGAGCCAGCGCTGTCCGAAGACTTCTCCGTGGTTATGTGGCCGGCATGACTAAATGCAGAGGCACACAGAATGCTGTCACCTTCCCACCAAAGCGGTACCTATTTATCCGCTTGCAGTGTCTTGCTTCAGAACGGCTAGGTCGGCAGGAGCTGGGGCCAGAGAAGGGAGCTCACTCTGTCCCGCGGCACTCGGGTCTCGAACTGCCGACCTTCCGGTCTGCAGCTCGGCGTCTTAACCTCTGAGCCACCCTAACCAGATGCCAAAAGGAAGCATTTTTAACAAGGATTCTCAAACTGCCTCCAGCAATCCTCTTCCCATCACTTCTTTTAGCGGCCCTGGCTGCTCACCCACGCTCCTGTAGAAAGCCCGCCACCACTCAGACCAGACTCAACTTCCTCTCATTCGCTCCTGGCAGGTTTCCTTCCTGGAACCTCTGCTCCATTCAACCTTCCCCTTTTCACTTCCGACGAAAGAATCCGGCACGATCCTGCCCTGCCAGCAGTACAGGCTTCACACAAGGCCCTGAAGCGCCAGTGTGACCGAGCGCCGCAGCCAGAGGGACATGGGTTCAAATGCTCATCAGTCGCGATGCTCTGGGGGGAGGGAGACCCCTGGGCTAGCCCTCATTTCTCAGCCCGTCCTCTGTGCTTGGGTAAAGATCAAACAGGAGCTCCCCAGAGAAAGGGCAGGGCGGCAACAGAAGTGCCCTCAACTGTTCGGATTCAGCATCTCGTTTGGGAAAGACCAGTCGAGCAACCTCTCCTAACGAAGCCAGACTAGACCGCAGTCTTCCACGAAGGGCCCATCGTGCAACCAGATGACGAAGACAAGAATTTGGGTGACCAGAAGAAAAAGAGGAAGTTAACCCTGCTTGTTTCTCCCACCGTCGAAATGTCTGGAAATGGCTCGTCTGGAGACGAGAGCTAGCACGGTGTAGCGGTTAAAGTGTCGGACTGGGATCTGGGAGACCCAGGTTCGAATCCCCACTCAGCTGTGGAAGCTCGCTGGGTGACCTCGGGCCAGTCCCACGCTCTCGGCCTGACCTACATCACAGGGCTGTTTGTGAGGATAAACTGGAAGAGAGGAGAACGATATCAGCTGCTTTAGGTCCCCACTGGCGGGGTATAAATTTAATAATACAAAATAAATAAAATAAGTGGGAAATAAAGTAAATAGATAAACATTTCTGCTCTATTGTTTAATCCCAAGATCAGGGGTGGTCTTGAGGCAATGCTGAGGAAAGACATTCTAGAGACCTTAAAATTCGGCATACGTGTCAGGCACCATTTATTCAGTACTTCCCGCTCCGACGTGTCATACACCCGCTCCAACAGCATCCTCACTGGTGCACTCTGGGAATGATCCCAACAATGCCAGCATCCCAAAATGCCAACCTGCCTTAACAAAGAACAAAGATGGCCACTATCCGTTGGCAAGGGTACGAACACGAAGGGAAGACATACGACAACAACTGCATGCCAGAGCATACCAGGCAGGGATTGTGGCTCAGTGGTAGAGCCTGTGCTTTGAGTGCAGAAGGTCTCAGGTTCAATCCGCAACATCTCCACTTAAAAGGGTGCAAGTAGTAGGTGATGTCCGCATGGTCAAAGCAATGGTATTCCCAATAGTCATGTATGGCTGCGAGAGTTGGACTATAAGGAAGGCCGAGCGCCGAATAATAGATTCTTTTCAACTATGGTGCTGGAGAAGACTCTTGAGAGTCCCTTGGACTGCAAAAAGATCAAATCAGTCAATCCTAAAAGAAATCAACAGGCCACACCCAACAGCAGAAACTAATTGACGTATTAGGCCACACCCCAACAGCACAGCTCATTGGCATATTAGGCCACACCCCCATGCCTTCCCTTAGCTTGCCTGGGTGCCCCGTGGCTGTGGGAAGCCCGGGCAAGCCAGCCCTAAGACAAAGTACGAGTCCAGCGGCACCCTTAAGACCAACAAAGTTTTATTCAAGGTAGGAACTTTCGTGGGCATGGACACTTCTTCAGATATTACTAAAAGTAACTGTGCCAATCCACTGCAGTCAAAAGAACAAACGGATGAGCTGGGGACAGAAGATTTTGTATGGCAGAGTCCACCTCCTCGGGTTGCCACGTCCCCCTTCCCCAGCCACTGGCAGGGGACGGTTGGGCAGGGTTGCCAGATCCAGGCTGGGAAACTCATGGAGACTTGGGGATGGAGCCTGGGGAGGACGAGGACCTCAATGGGGTACAACATCATACAGTCCATCTTCCAAAGCATCCAGGGGAACTCATCTCTGTACCCTGGAGAGGAGCTGTAATTCCAGGGGCTCTCCAGGTCCCACCTGGAGGCTGGCATCCGTACCACCTCCAGAAGGAATAAGCCAGTTTGGCGCAACTGCCTAAAGTTTCAGACACCCCTCAAAGACACTCGCATTCAAGCCCCTCCTCTTGCCTCGAGAGGCCAGTCAGTCACCACAGGCCTAAACTACCTCACAGGCAGTGCTCCCTCTAAGTTGTGGAAGTCTTGTGTGCAAAAATCCGACTTTGTGAACGACAGGCATTAAAGTTGTAAGCGAGCGATTCGGCTCCTGAATTTCCAATGGGCCTTCCAGCGTCTCCTATTGTTTCCAACGGGCAATCCTGTCCTTCCTTTTAGTACATCCCCGAGCCGTCCAGTGTTCCCTCTAAGCTGAGTTAGTGTGAGCTAGCTCACAGTCTTTTAGCCTCCGGCTCACACATTTTTGTCTCAGTTCAGGAAGGATGGGGCTCCAGAGCAAACTAATTTATGCAGCAGCCAAATCGCTCGCTCACAACTTTAATGCCCAATAGTTCACAAAGAAGAATGTTTTGCTCACCCGAGTCCACAACTTAGAGGCGGCATTGGAGCCATCCTTCCTGAGCGGAGTCAAAAATAAATAAATAAATAAATATGAGGGAGCCAAAGGCTAAAAAACTGTGAGCTGGGTCACACTCACTCAGCTTAGAGGGAACACTGCTCACAGGGCTGTTGTGAAGGGAGAGGCACACACAACGCCCTGGGGGGGAAGGCAACATAAGAATTTAAGAAGGAAAGAAAAAATGACACGTTAACGACGACAACCACCCGCAGGGAGCCCTCCCGAGCTCTCAAAGCGCTCCGCATTCGCAGCCCCTCACAACAGCCCTGCAAGGTAGACCAGCGTCTACTAATAAACCGATCAATGAGCACTGCTACCGTCACTAGGCCCAAATTATCATTACAGGTCGTATCAATGCCCTTATTCCAACGCCACCGCCGCCCCTCACAGCCCCCGAGGGAAGGATACAGTCCCGACTCCAGTAAGCGGCTCCTTCCGGCCTTGGCCCCGCGGCCACATCCGCCATCTTGAAACAACCGCCACTCCCAGCGTCCCTCCGCCCAGCCACGCCCACCGCTCGCTCTTCTCGCTCCCCATTGGCTGCCCTTGCCTCGGCTTTGCCCAGATACGGCGCCGGCCGGGGGAGCAGCCTATCACCGCCTTTCCCGGAAGACTCCAGTCAAACGCCAGGGTGGGGCGGGGAGATTTTTAAGCCTCGGCCGATGCTTTGTGGGGGTTGAAGTCCTTTTGCCCACGGCCTCCCGCGGGGTGGCTTTCGGAACGAACTACGACTCCCGTGAGGAAGTGCGCCGAAAGGTGTTAAAACGGGTATATAAAAAAAGGACTACAGTCCCCATCATCCCCGGCGGCAACTCACTACGGGTCGTGAGCGGGGACCAAATCGGCTCAAACGGGTGTCTTTTTGTTGCCTTGTTCCTGTGCTAGGTGCTGATGCCGCAGGAGAATGGAGGAGAAGGCTGGGCGTGGCAGCATCAAGCCCTACGTGGACAGACTCACCCTGGGGGTCACGCGCATCTTAGGTAAGCCGCAGGAGGGCGGAGCCCGGGTTCAGAGTCCCTGGGTTGGCATGGTAACCGCCAGAAACCAGCGCTCCAAGCGGGCAGGTGTAATGCAGCAGATTATGGCCATTGCAGCAAAGGGCTGTTTGCAGCCTCCTTGCGTGCAAGATCTGAGCCCCGTGCGAGGCCTGGAAGACCCACACACACGTGCACTGGATATAGTTGCCAGCCTCCAGGTGGGGCCTGGAGATCTCCCGGAATGAGAACTGATCTCCAGGGATCTGATGCTATAACAGATCCTGCGAGTGGGTTTTCCGGCACGGCTCTTAATACGGAAGGGGCCACCACAGGAAAGGCCCGCGGTCTGGAAACGTCCACCCTTTGGGAAGGCCCTCAGCACAGTCGCAGCTCACCAGTGGATAGGGTCCCCTAGTAGAAGGTGCTGGGAAAGATCTTTCTCTGCCTGGGACCCAGCCAGAAAAGAAAATCCTGAACAGCCTTGTTCTGCTTGACCTGTTCAGTGGTATCGTCAGATTTGGGGCTTAAGAACATGAGAGAGGCCAATGTTGGATCAGGCCAGTGGCCCATCCAGTCCCACACTCTTAACACAGAGGGGCCAGAAATACCAGGTGCCACCAGCAGGTCCAGCAGTGGGGCAAAGACACTAGAAGCCCTCCCACTGTTGCCCCCCCCCCCAAGCACCAAGAAGACAGAGCATCACTTGCCTCAGACAGAGAGTCCCTATCTATACTTTGTGGCTAATAGCCACTGATGGACCTCTGCTCCATAGAAGAACACAAGAGAAGCCCATGTTGGGTCAGGCCAGTGGCCCATCCAGTCCAACACTCTGTGTCACACAGTGGCCAAAAACACCAGGTGCCCTCAGGAGGTCCAGCAGTGGGGCCAGGACACTAGAAGCCCCTCCCACTGTTGCCCCCCCCCCAAGCACCAAGAAGACAGAGCATCCCTTGCCCCAGACCCAGAGTTCCTATTTATACCTCGTGGCTAATAGCCACCAATGGACCTCTGCTCCATATGTTTATCTAATTCCCTTTTGAAGTCGTCCATGCTTGTAGCCGCTGGGGAAGGCTGGGGAGGGACCTCAGCCAAGGTATTGACGCCACAGACCCCACCTTCCAAAGCAGCCGTTGTCTCCAGGCAACACTGTGCTACCAATTGATCTGACACCTTTCAGTACAATAGGGTTACTCCTGAGGAAGATTGGGATGAAATGGGAATATAACCAGGTGCCCACCTGGAGGTTGGCAACTCTCCTCACGAAGCATTCTCTGGTACTTCTGTGACTCCCTTCTCCCTGCCACGTGTCACTCTTAGGTTCAATGTTATGTTTGCCCCAGAGATATTTTTAATTGAACATCCCGGCTCTTCAGGCAGTCTCTCGTTTGATCTAGGATCTGGTTCAGACTCTTTTAGAACCTACCGAGTCTTCCGCCCTCCACCCTTTCCCACTACGGATGCTGTGCACAATCTTCCCCCATCCGACCCTGACCCCTTTCTTTGATCTCAGAAGGACCCAAATTTATTCTATTGATAATCTGCCACCTTATTAATGCCTCTCTTCTGGAAGCTGTGGTTGGCTGATCGGCCCTCCCGTAAAGCAGAGAGAGAGATTTGTACGTCCGGCCAGAACGAAATGATTTAAGCATGAACGTGGGGAAAGAGAGACTTTTCTTCTGCAAAGAGCCAAAGGAAAACGAACTTAATGACCTAACAGGATTTTTTTTTAACCATCTTAGCCTTTGATGCTTCAAAGGCTTGCGTCTGCTGTCTTTCTCCTTGTGTTTGCAACTCGGCCCTGGGGTGCGACCCTCTGATCCTTTAAAGTTATACTTTCCTATGGTGGCTGGTGGGCAAATATGGGAAATCGGGCACGGACACCCATGCCTGCTCCCGAATATGGGGTGCCTGTTTATTTGCCGATCTCTAGTCGGCACTTCCAAAGCCCTTCACCCCAATTTTAACAATTTAACACAACACTGTTTCTGTCCTACCTCCGTGCATGACGCAGCTCACAAAGGCATGTTACAAATGTGATCCAATAAATAGAGAAGGAAGAGGAGGAGATTGGATTTATACCCCACCCTTCACTACCCAAAGGTGTCTCAGAGCGGCTTACACACTCCTTTCCCCTCCCCTCCCCACAACAGACACCCTGTGAGGCAGGTGAGGCTGAGAGAGCCCTGTCGAGGACTGCTCTTTTTCAGGAACAGCTGTGCCAGAGCTTGTGACTGACCCAAGGTCACATCAGCAGGTGCAAGTGGAGGAGTGGGGGAATCAAACCCGGTTCTCCCAGATTAGAGTCCGCACACTTAACCATAACACCAAACTGGCAAAATATAGCATGTGGAAGCAGAGCAGAATTTAGCTCAGTATTGTCTACTCAGACTGGTAGCAGCTCTCCAGGGTCTCAGGCAGAGGTGCTTCACATCACCTTCTTCCTGGTTCTTTTTAACTGGAGATGCCGGGGATTGAACCTGGGGCCTTTTGCCTGCCAAGCAGAGGCTCTACCACTGAGCCACAGCCCCTCTTTACAGCTCTCCAGGTCTCAGGCGGAGGTCTTTCACATCACCTGCTGTCTGGTCCTTTTTAACTGGAGATGCTGGGGATTGAACCTGGGACCTTCTGCCTGCCAAGCAGAGGATCTTCCACTCAGCCACAGCCCCTCTTTACAGCTCTCCAGGGTCTCAGGCGGAGGTCTTTCACATCATCTGCTGCCTGGTCCTTTTCAGCTGGAGATGCCAGGGATTGAACCTGGGGCTTTCTGCATGCCAAGCCTCTCCCGAACATGGACATGAAGCTACCGTATGCTGAATCCGACCCTTGGTCCATCAAAGTCAGTATTGTCCACTGAGGCTTCAACAACTTCTGTTGCAAGTCCCAATTGAAGGACGCCAGTGCTGGACACAGGCACACTTTAGATTTCCTTGGAAAGCTTCTCGCATGTCGTTGTCTGTCCTGGACGACACACCCCCAAATGACAAAATCATGTTTTTCCTTCTACTAGAAGCTTCTCCGGGAGTGACCGAAGTGACGTTTGTAGAGAAGGAGGCAGCAGAGCGGCACACCATTGTTTCGTGGGAGCAGGTAGGGGGGGTGTTTGTTTGTGGGCAGTTTGGGAGGGAGGAAAGGATTCACATGGCAATCTTTGCCGTGGGCTGGCCACATTTCTGGCCTGACCTGGATGGCCCAGCCTGGCATGATCTCATCCGATCTCAGAAGCCAAGCAGGGTCGGCCCTGGTTTGTACTTGGATGGGAGACCACCAAGGAAGTCCAGGGTTGCTGTGCAGAGGAAGCCAATGGCAAAACCACCTCTGAAACATCTCTTGCCTTAAAAACAAATCTAGCTCACCACACCGTGGTGCACAGTGCTAAAAGAGCTATGACTTCTGCCTGCCAGACAATCTTAGGATCTCCCCACTAGACACACATTGCTAAACAATAATTACTATTATTCCTCAGGGTCCTTCTCCACCAGGCGCCCCTCATTTTGGTGAGAGCCAGTATGGTGTAGTGGTGAAGTGCGCGGACTTTAATCTGGGAGAGCCGGGTTTGATTCCCCCACTCCTCTGCTTGCACCTGGCTGGATGACCTTGGGCAAGCCGTAGATCTGATAAGAGCTGTTCTTGAAAAAGAGCAGTCTCTGTCAAGAGCTCTCTCAGCCCCACCTGCCTCACAGGGCGTCTGGTGTGGGGAAGGGAAGGGAAATGAGTTTGTAAGCTGCTCTGAGACTCCGAGTAAAGGGCGGGGTATAAATCCAATCTCCTCTTCTCTTCTTCTTCTCATTTTTCCTGGGTTTCTTGTAGGCTGATCCTAAAACAAAGTATTGCCAGACACGTCTCTAGGGGGTCTAAAGGCATCCTGTGGGGTCTTGTGAGCTATAATTCCAGAGAAGCACCTATGTTTGTCACAGGAACCTGTTCACAGGATGGGCGTGGTATAAATATAATAAATAAATAATCAGCAGTCTTGTGGCGCACTGGGGAGGGGCTGTGGCTCAGAGGCGGAGCCTCTGCTTTGCATGCAGATGGTCCCAGGTTCAATCCCCGGCAGGACCAGGCAGTAGGTGATGTGAAAGACGTCTGCCCGAGACCCTGGAGAGCTGTCAGAGACCCTGGAGAAATCAGCTCCCAACAACAGTCATTCAGAAGAATTAAAGTTTATTGAGACATTGATAGGATCCAGACTCATAACGATTCTTTGTTAGAACTGAGGTCAAGCGCGGGAAGCAAGCAATTATACTAAAATTAAACAGGACCTCAATGGCTCTTGGCCAATCACACCTAAGCGAAAAAGCCCGCCTAACTAACGGCCTAACATTCTCAGGGGAAAGCGGACACTAGAGACAGTCAGGCCTCAAGGTTACATGGCTAAGTCAAGAAAGATAACAGCATTCTTGGTCTCACCCCCACGTCTCTATGGCAACCAAGCCCACTAAGAGGCTGGTTGACAAGAGCCGCTGCCAGTCTGAGTAGGCAGTACTGACCGTGATGGACCAATGGTCTGATTCAGTAAAGGCAGCTTCATGTGTGTTCATGCGTGAGTAAGCCGAATCAGTTTTTATTCTAGTATTAGTTTTTCTGGACTGGAACCCTTTAATTAGAAGTTGTACTTTGGCTCAATGCTCACTGTAAGCCGTGGGGCCAGTTTGGTGTTAGTGGTTAAGTGCGCGGACTCTAATCTGGGAGAACCGGATTTCATCCCCCACTCCTCCACTTGCATCTGGCTGGATGACTTTGGGCAAGCCATAGTTCTGATAAGAGCTGTCCTTGAAAAAGAGCAGTTTCTGTCAGAGCTCCCTCAGCCCCACCTACCTCACGGAGTGTCTGTTGTGGGGAAGGGAAGGGGAAGGAGTTTGTAAGCTGCCCCGAGACACCTTTGGGTAGTGAAGGGCAGGGTATAAATCCAATCTCCTCTTCTTCTTCTTCTTCTTCTTCTTTAGCAAAAATGCTAGTTTGTGAGCTATTGGCATCAAAGTTGTGAGCGAGCGAGTTGGCTGCTGCATAAATCAGTTATGCTTCAAGAAATGTTTAACAGTTCATGAGCTTTCAGTATACAGATTGAAAACTTCATTTCCCTCTTGAGAGTCCCGGCACCTCTTTATCAAAAAGAGAGAAAAAAAGCCCTGTTCATTCCCAACCCGGAGTTGGCAACCCTCTATGGTAGTGATGGCGAACCTTTTAGAGACCGAGTGCCCAAACTGCGACCCAAAACCCACTTATTTATCGCAAAGTGCCAACACGGCAATTTAACCTGAATACTGAGGTTTTACTTGAGAAAAAACAACTCATACATTCTTAGGTAAAGGTAAAGGTTTCCCTTGCTCGAAAGCCAGTCGAGTCCGACTCTAGGGTTGCGGTGCTCATCTCAGTTTCAAAGCCGAAGAGTCAGCGCTGTCCGAAGACGTTTCCGTGGTCATGTGGCCGGCATGACTGAACACCAAGGCGCACGGAATGCTGTTCCCTTCCCACTGAAGTGGTACCTATTTATCTACTTGCAATTTCTTGCTTTCGAACTGCTTGGTTGGCAGGAGCTGGAACTAGAGACGGGAGCTCACTCCGTCATGCGGCACCCAGGTCTCGAACTGCGGAACTACTGACTTTCCACCACCTGCAGTTCAGCGTCTTAACCACTTAAGATGATCCAAACAAAGTAAGGAAAGCATTCCCAAATTATTTGGCAGAGAATTCCATACTTTAATGATGGTCTGGGCCTGGCTGGGACGATGGCATGCGTGCCCACAGAGAGGGCTCTGAGTGCCACCTCTGGCACCCGTGCCATAAGTTCGCCACCACTGCTCTATGGCCTTCTCCTATTTTCTGTCTCTGGCACCCTGGTTTTCAGAGAGATACCGCCTCTGGACAGGGAGGGGAGCCATTGAGCTATCATAAAACCCGATAATCAAAAGAAGAGAAACCAGCATGCATGAAAGGCAGCGGGGAATTTCTGTTCCAAACGTGGGTTTTCTTAAACAACGGAGGGAGAAGCCAATTCACAATCGGCCTAACTGTCTCCAGTAGCCACCGTCCCTCTGTCTCTTCAATGCGGAATTTCTTGAGGTTCGTACGCATTGCATGAAGAAGTACCGTCTTTGTCCTCCAGCTACAGCCTAAATGACTGAGAGTTCACGGTCCCCTAAAGACTAGCTACTGAATTTCTTCACAAATCTTAGATGAGTTAGGCAGGAACAGTCTTTGGGGTGTTATTAAAGAAGGAGAAGAGAAGAGATTGGATTTATACCCCGCCTTTCACTACCCAAAGGAGTCTCAGAGCGGCTTACAAATTCCCTCCCCTTCCCCTCCCCACAACAGACACCCTGTGAGGTAGGTGGGGCTGAGAGAGCTCTGACAGAAACGGCTCTTTTTCAAGGACAGCTCTTATCAGAACTACGGCTTGCCCAAGGCCATCCAGCCAGGTGCAAGTGGTGGAGTGGGGAATCAAACCCAGTTCTCCCAGATTAGAGTCAGCGCACTTAACCACGACACCCAACTGGCTAACCATTCGTCTTTTAAGGGGACATGAGGCCACCTAACTAACATGTGTGAATAAATTCGTCATTTTTTTTTTTAAAGTGTCACAGTGTTCCTCATACTTTTTCCTCCTCTTTGTATCCATCCACTCCCCTCTGCTTATTGTGGATCCCCTTCTTGGGCCTAGGGTTGCCAACCTCCAGGGTGGTACAAACGAATAAACAGAATAATCTGTCATGCTGTACAAATCACACTGGAGACCACTGTCTTCTTATACTGTTCTACTTGCAACCAAAATTAATACACAGATCAAGTAGTTTTGCCACCAGGCATAAATGACAACGGCACCAGTTGAATAGTGACCTGAAAGTTCTTGAAAGGACAAGCTTCTTGGAACATACTGGTAAGACTTTGTGTCATTTTTAATCTTGCCAGAGCTGGGTTGGGCTCCATCACTAAAGAAAAGCGGTGACACCCTAAGAAACAGCAAAGCCACCTAGGCGTGCCATCGCCGCTCCTTTGGTTCGCACTACAGCTAGTCCTGAGTAGAGATGTAAAATTTCCGGAAATTTTGAAGCCCGGGTAGAAAAAACGTGTTTTTTCTGGGGGAAAAGGAAATTTTCGGAAAATTTGAAAAAAATGCTACGTTAGCACCTTTTTTTGTTTTCCAGATTGAAAGTCACTTTAGGGACATAAAATATGACTATGGACATTTTTACATGGCATGAGATTATCACAACTAGCCTATTAAAAATATAGTGTAACCAGACAATTTACAAACAGAATACCTGCCCATATGCAAAAACAAAACTGAAACCTTTTTCTTTTCTTGTGACAACAGCACCTCCTAAAGGAAGTTCTTGCATTGGAGAGTTCAGTTGGTAACCTAGGACTTGCTTGTCCTCAGCGCACAGAAATTAGATAAATCTGATACCATACGTATTTTTTAGAAATGATATGGAAAATATTTGAACACCTTGTCTTAAAATATTTTATTTACCATGTTAAAATAAAACGTTCCATAATCATTTTTTTTCTTTTCTTTTTTCTTTTCCAATTTTTCGGGGGGGAAAAAAGGCTTCAGGGAAAAAAACGGGGGGTGGGGGACGATTTTTTCCCAAATTTTTCCAGGTTTTCCCCGGGCCTTCACATCTCTAGTCCTGAGCTAACTCCTCTGCATGATGAGCCGGTGACGGCATCAATCTGAAGAGAGACTTGTACTGTCAAGGACTATCGGGTCACTGTTCAACTGCTGCAGTTGTCACTTAGGCCTGTTGGCAAAACCATTTGTCATGTGTTGTTGTTTTTTTTGGTAGTAAGTAGAACTGTATAAGAAGATAGTAGTCTCAAGCGTGATTTGCACAGCGCGACTCCATTTGCTGTATTTCCATTTTTGTGTGTTTGTCAACCTCCAGGGTGGTGGCTGGAGAGCTCCCGGGACTGCTGCTGATCTCAGAGGTCAGTCCCCTCCCTGAACCCCGCCCTCCTCAGCCTCCACCCTCCAAATAAATAAAATAAATAAATACATCTCCAGGTATTTCCCAACCCGGAGCAGGCGACCCTTTCTTGGGCCAGTGGAAGGATCCAGACTCGGCCAAGAAGTTCACCAGGATGCACCCTCCGAATTCTTCCACAAGTCAAAGCCCCAAACCCTTCGGCTTCTCCTTGCAGGAGAAGGAATCCAGTCATTTTGGCTGCCCCGTTCTAGGACGTTCCTGTCTCTGCAGTAAGGACCAGGGTTGCTACCCGTCGTGCACACGGCCGTGGCCAAATTCTGGCTAACAGTTCAGAATACTGCTGCCTGCTTTTTAGTCCCGGCCCCAGTGGTGACGTGCTTGAGGGCAGGAAGGCCTGATTGCTGGATCCAACCACCAGGTAGGGTTGCCAGTCTCCAGGTGGGGCCTGAAGTTCTCCTGGAATCACACGTGATCTCCATGAAGATAGGTTCAACTGGGGTCGCTGTGTTGGTCTGAAGCCATAGAGTCCAGTGGCTCCTTTGAGACCAGCAAAGTTTAATTCTTTGGTGTAGTGGTTAAGTGTGCAGACTCTAATCTGGGAGAACCGGGTTTGATTCCCCACTCCTCCACTCGCACCTGGCTGGATGACCTTGGGCAAGCCGTAGTTCTGATAAGAGCTGTCCTTGAAAAAGAGCCGTTTCTCTCAGAGCTCTCTCAGCCCCGCCTACCTCACAGGGTGTCTGTTGTGGGGAGGGGAAGGGAAAGGAGTTTGTAAGCTGCTCTGAGACTCCTTCCGGTAGTGAAGGGAGGGGTATAAATCCAATCTCCTCTTCCTCTTCTAATTCTTCTGAGTATAGGCTTCCATGTTCACTGGACTCAGAAGCTTATACCTAGAATTAAGCTCTGTTGGGTCCCAAAGGTGCGACTGGACTCCAACTGTATTCAGCTGCTCCAGACCCACACGGGGACCCACCTGAAACTGTTCTACCACAGACCAAGACAGCTGCCCTCTCAAACTAAACTTTAGAAGGAGATCAATCACTGACGGAAGCTAGATTCAGGTGGGGTAGCCGTGTTGGTCTGAAGCAACAGAGCAAAGTTTGAGTCCGGCAGCACCTTTGAGACCAACTAAGTTTGATTCTGGATAGAAGCTTTTGCATGTATGGACCTGAAAAGGCATTATACGAGGCAATATACAAGCACTTTGCCCTAAGAACGTTCTTGCAACCATGTTTTGATACATTGGTGAAAATGAAATTGTTGATACGTACCAGTTGAAATAACAGACGAAGAGCCGCTGCTTTCATCCATATTCGGAAGAAGAATAGTATCGAAACGGTAGAACATTCCGGAGATCGTCGTCATTTCACCATTTTCAGCTATCTTTGTGTATTTATAGATGCAGATTTTTGGTACACTTTTTTGTATGAGAAAATCGTGATTGTTATTTAAATATTTCCTGGCGCAGTTATTTCACCGTTTCTTCTTTTTCCGGTCTGTTCTGTGACTGTGACCATCGTTTTTCGAGGGATCTCCAGACGGCCAAGCCGTTTCCCTGGAGGACATGACCGCTTGGAAGAGCATACAGTATGGTGTACTAGGAGAAACGGAAGTCCTAGAGTGATGCCCCGTCCCTGACGAGCTCCTTCCTGTCCCTAAACTCTGCCCTCCCCAGGCACTTCCCCTCCCACCCCCCACTCCAAATATCTCCAAGTATTTCCCAAGCCGGAGCAACCCTCCTGGCAGAGCAATTTCAAGGTGCACTAAAATCTTTTGCTGACAGTTTCCCTTGGAAGAAGACATAGAAATCTGTTTTTTTTAAAAAGACGTGAGCGGCTTCTCCCTCCCTTCAACGCAGTGTGGCCATCCTCCAGGTTGCACCTGGAGATCTCCGGCTATTGCACTTGATCTCCAGGTGACAGAGGTCAGTTCCCCTGGAGAAAATGGCCACTTTGGAGGGTGGACTCTGTAGCGTTATACCCCGAGGAAGAAGAAGAGATTGGATTTATGCCCCGCCCTTCACTACCCAGAGGAGTCTCCGAACGGCTTACTGTCTCCTTTCCCTTCCCCTCCCCACAACAGACACCCCGTGAGGTAGAAGAAGAAGAAGAGATTGGATTTATACCCCGCCCTTCACTCCCCAAAGGAGTCTCAGAGTGGCTCACAGTCTCCTTTCCCTTCCCCTCCCCACAACAGACACTCCTGTGAGGTAGGAGGGACTGAGAGAGCTCTCTCAAGGACTACCCTTAAAAAAAACAGCTCTGAGAGAACTATAGCTTGCCCAAGGTCACACCAGCAGCTGGAAGAAGAGGAGGAAGAAGAGAGATTGGATTTATACCCTGCCCTTCACTACCCAAAGGTGTCTCAGAGCGGCTTACAAACTCCTTTCCCTTCCCCTCCCCACAACAGACACCCTGTGAGGTAGGTGGGGCTGAGAGAGCTCTGACAGAAACTGCTCTTTTTCAAGAACAGCTCTTATCAGAACTATGGCTTGCCCAAGGTCATCCAGCCAGGTGCAAGTGGAGGAGGAGTGCGGAATCAAACCCGGTTCTCCCAGATTAGAGTCCGCGCACTTAACCACTACACCAAACTGGCTCTCAGAAACAGAAGGTGCCTGATTCAACATTGGCTTCTCTTATGTTATTACGTCTGGAGCAGTGATGCTCTGTCTTCTTGGTGCTTGGGGGAGAACAGAAGAAGAAAAAGAGATTGGATTTATACCCCGCCCTTCACTACCCAAGGGAGTCTCAGAGCGGCTTACAAACTCCTTTCCCTTCCCCTCCCCACAGCAGACACCCTGTGAGGTAGGTGGGGCTGAGAGAGCTCTTGACAGAAACTGCCCTTTTTCAAGAAAAAGAAGAAGAGATTGGATTCATACCCCACCCTTCACTACCCAAAGGTGTCTCAGAGCAGCTTACAAACTCCTTTCCCTTCCCCTCCCCACAACAGACACCCTGTGAGGTAGGCA
>NW_015161559.1:65119-73470 GCF_001447785.1 Gekko japonicus
GAGTCCGCGCACTTCACCACTACACCAAACTGGTGCTCAGTACTCAGGTCCCTCCCCTCCCCAAACCCCACCCTCCCCAGGCCCCAACCCCCCAAATCTCCAGGCGTTTCCCAACCCAGAGCTGGCAACCCTACCTCCCCACCAGCTTTGTTGTTCGCTCTCCCTTTCCTCCCCTCCCAACTAGCTTATTTTCCGTGCAGACAGGAGATTAAAATGATGTGAAGGATCCGAAAGTGCCTGTTGTTAAAGGGTCCTGGAACTGCCCCTTCTCTGTGCTCTTTCCGGGTTTTTCAGGGCCCGTAATATCGAGGAAACAAAAAAAAAAAATGCAAGAGTCTGACCTGCGCTTCCCTTTCGCTGTCCCGGGAGTTGCTTCACGCAGCTCCCTCCTTCTCTGTGCCGCAGGTCTTTTTTCCAGAAGGCAGAATCTTAGGGCTGTATCATCCCAGAGGCCAGAGGATCCAACCGGGCAGTGACATCAGGCATCTGGGCAGACGGGGGGGGGGACGTTAGACCCGTCAAGGTCGGCCCGCTTGGTGCAAAGGTCTAGTGACAGCGGTCCAGGAAGTCAGACATGACGCAGGCCGACAAGAATGCTGGACGGAAACGCTCCGGGCGATGGAGGGACGCTTTGGGCATGCGGCGCGATGCGATCCGTCCAGGCAGAAGAGCGAAGGGCAGGCTGTTTCGGGGACAGCGCTGGAGGCAGGTGGTCGATTCTACGAGAATGGATAGTGCTGGGGGATTGGGGCTTCCTCGCCGTCCTTGAGGAGCTTAAGCCTTCGTTTCTCCCACTGTTTTCTCTAGTAGTGTTGGACTAGATGGCCATTGGCCTGATCCAACATCAGCTTCTCTTATGTTCTTATGTTAAGAGTGTAGCAACATTAGATAAATTGGGTTGTGCGGCTGGCAGTCATTTGTTAGAACACAGTCCAGAAGCAGGAACCGTTTTTCCATGAAGTTGGATAATTCTGGCTAGATTTCTGACTTTTGAATGTGGTCCGTGATTTTTTTCCATTATCCAAGTAGACTTTGATGGACTGACAGTCCGATTAAGTATAAGGCAGCTTTGTGCGATTAAAGATTTTGTATGGTTTATAGACATGGCTGACCCCTGTTTAACAGAGACAGGAGTCTACCAGCAGCTCCTCTTACCAGGACATGTGTGGAAAGGGCGGCCATGTCACAACTGACCCCAGCAAGGGGCTTTCAGGGCAAGTGAAAAACAGAGGTGATTGGCCATTGCTTTCCTCTGCAGAGCCTTCCTTGGTGGTCTCCCATTGAAGACTTATGGTGACCCCAGCAAGGGGCTTTCAAGGCAAGTAAGAAGCAGAGGTGGTTGGCCACTGCCTTCCTCTGCAGAGCCTTCCCTGGTGGTCTCCCATCCAAGACCTATGGCGACACCAGCATGGGACTTTCAAGGCAAAGGAGAAGCAGAGAAAGGCCAAACTGTGCAGAAATCATCAGCGGGGCCCTTTTTTGTCCAAGGTGGCGTGATCCACTCTGCCTCTTTGATGACATAGCTGTAGAACAGGCTGCAGGAGCTGACACTGGGGGGGACGGTATGGTCTTAACAGCAGGGGGAAGCGGGGCGGCCCCCTGTTTTCCCGGCAGGGCTTTTGCGTATTTAACAGCTTTACCTCAGGCAGAAATGAAACTGGTCATGCTTTCCCCCCATAGCGGTATCAGAGAAGCTTTACCTGTTCCACTTCAGCCTGTTGTGCAGCTCTTAAAGCCACCGCCCCCCCCAGAGAATGAAAAGTAGCGAAGTAATAAATACATAAATAAAATGCTGTCCAGAGATGAGAGGGCCTGATCCACCCACCAGGCGTGGCCAGAAGGCCGGATTAAACCGACCTCCTCTGCACTGAGGCCTTGGATGACGTCAGGTACACCCAATGTTCCCTCTAAGCTGTGGGGTCTTGTGAGCAAAAATTCTGCTTTGCGAGCTACTGGCATGAAAGTCGTGAGCGAGCGACTTGGCTGCTGCATCAATTAGTCTGCTCTGGAGCCATTCTGCCTGGGCGGAGATGAAAATGTGTGAGCTGGAGGCTAGAAAACGGCGAGCTGGCTCACACTAACTCAGCTTAGAGGGAACACTGCATACACCCATCCGATGACTGAAAAACAGCCCAAGGGAAAGGCACCCCCCCCATCCCTCTGCAAGCCAGGAATGTTCTCAGTCAGTCCACGTGCCCCGAACAGCTTCTGTGAGCAAGGCACTGCTTGGCGCTGACCGTGGTCCTCTCTTACTCGGGGTCACGACTTCCCAAGCCCCCAGCTCCGGGGTCTTTGCTGTGGAATCCCTGGAATGCTTCCGAAATAGCTCGCAGGCCGCTGCTGAACATTGGGGAGTTTTCCGGATGCGTCTCTGCAGAGCCTGGGGGCACCTTCCGCTGGAGAGGATCTGTTGTTGACCCACACAGACACACTCAATCTCTGGCTGAGTTCAGGCTGGCAGTTTGAAGCGGGAGGGAGTCGCCCCGGAAGAAACTGTTCCTGGTTTTCCTGGTCACACTTCACCGACTGATGCGGGAGCATACCGGGGAGGAGGCGCAAGGGAGCGTTCACACTGTTGGCCCGAAGGTGCGGCTGTCAGCGGCTTTTTCCGGTGAGCGCATAAGCGCATAAGCGCATCCCTGCCGGATCGCGGCTTTTCGCGTTCACACTTCCAGGAAGCGGGATAGACGCGGGATAATCGCGCTTTCCAGGGTTTGCTACCACTTTCACCTGGTATCTTTTAAACTCGGAAGCGTTACAAGATGGGTTGAGTACGGCTGGGGAACGCCTGACAGATGTGCCTGTGTGAGCGGCCCCTTTAATCCGTTTGTGAAACGTTTCTGGCTTGTTGCCTATATCGGGGCAAACTGCCAGTCTGACTCGGCCTCTGTCTCTCAATTCCAGTATTTCCTTTGCATACAAACAGGAGATTCTTCTGAAGAGCTTGGGGGGAAAGGGTAGGGTTAATTTATATATATATATATACATGTGACAGTTACGCACCCTACACCACACTGGCTCTCGGTGTGGCTGTCTTGGGTAGATACACTCTCAGAGTCCAGAGAATCTCACATTTTGATGTTGAAAACACACCCAATTTTCTCGTTCTCAAGGCTGAGACAAAAATAACTTTGAAATGTGAAACCACATCACATCATGGCTCATGATTTTTGCTATCCTAGCCCTGTGGTAAAGTAAAGGTAAAGGTTCCCTTGCTCGAAAGCCAGTCGAATCCGACTCTAGGGTTGCAGTGCTCATCTCCGTTTCAAAGCCGAAGAACCAGCGCTGTCTGAAGACATTTCCATGGTCATGTGGCCGACATGACTAAACACCAAGGCACACGGAACGCTGTTACCTTCCCACCAAAGTGGTACCTATTTATCTACCTGCAATTTCTTGCTTTCGAACTGCTAGGTTGGCAGGAGCTGGAACTAGAGACGGGAGCTCACCCCATCTTGCGGCACACTCGGGTCTCGAACTGCTGAACTACTGACCTTCCACAGCCTGCAGTTCAGCGTCTTAACCCCTTGAGCCACCGCAGCTCCAGCCCTGTGGTACTAGGAGCCAGTTTGGTGGTGTGGTTAAGTGCGCGGACTCTAATCTGGGAGAACTGGGTTTGATCCCCCACTCTTCCACTCGCAGCTGCTGGATGACCTTGGGCAAGCTATAGTTCTGTCAGAGCTGTTCTTGAAAGAGCTCTCTCGGCCCCACCGACCTTACAGGGTGTCTGTTGTGGGGAGGGGAAGGGAAAGAAGATTGTAAGCCGCTCTGAGACTCTTGAGTGAAGGGCAGGGTATAAAATCTCTTCTCTTCTTAATGCAAAAGCATGCATTTTCTTATACCTTTCAGCTTTCCGTTCCCAATGTCTTGCAAAGGGCTCTCACATTTCAAGATAAAAGTGTCTGTTCTGAGCCGGATGTGTTATAAGCCTTCCTTCACACAGTTCTTTGTCGTAAAGGTCAAAAATGGGTCTCTGCATCAGGGGAAATTGGGGATGAGGCCTGGGTAGCCCAGAAAGGTTGGTAGCCCAGACACTGCCATGAGGAACACACATGAAATTGCCTTACACTGAATCAAAGCCTTGGTCCAATCAGTGTCAGTCTTGTCTACTCAGACTGGCAGCAGCTCTCTGGGGTCTCAGGCGGAGGTCTTTTCACATCACCTACCACCCGGTCCTTTCAACTGGAGATGCCAGGGATTGAACCTGGGACCTCCTGCAACCCAGGCAGATGCTCTATCAATGAACCACTGAGGTCTTTTAGAAGAAGTGATTGGATTTATACCCCGACCTTCATGTGGAGTCTCAGAGCGGCTTACAAACTCCTTTCCCTTCCCCTCCCCACAACAGACACCCTGTGAGGTCGGTGGGGCCGAGAGAGCTCTTTTCAAAACTGTCCTTGAGAAAACAGCTCTGAGAGAACTGTGGCTTGCCCAAGGTCACACCAGCAGCTGCATGTGGAGGAGTAGGGAATCAAACCCAGTTCTCCCAGATTTGAATCCACACACTTAACCACTACACCAAACTGCCTCTCGTCTCCCACCTGGTCCTTTCAACTGGAGATGCCAGGGATTGAACCTGGGACCTTCTGCATATCAAGCAGACGCTCTGCCACTGAGCCGCGGTGCCTTTATGCCCCCGTCTCACCCAGACCTTGTTAATCACAATGAAACAGAGAATTCTGCTAGCCTTAACTATTTGTATATTTTATTAATATCGTAAACCAACTTGAGGAGCTGCGGTGGCTCAAGTGGTTAAGATGCTGAACTGCAGGCTGTGGAAGGTCAGTAGTTCAGCAGTTTGAGACCCGGGTGCCGCAAGACGGAGTGAGCTCCCGTCTCTAGTTCTAGCTCCTGCCAACCTAGCAGTTCAAAAGCAAGAAATTGCAAGTAGATAAATAGGTACCACTCCGGTGGGAAGGTAGCAGCGTTCCGTGCACCTCGGTGTTTAGTCATGCCGGCCACATGACCACGGAAATGTCTTCGGACAGCGCTGGCTCTTCGGCTTGGAAACGGAGATGAGCCCCACAACCCTAGAGTCGGATTCGACTGGCTTTCGAGCAAGGGAACCTTTACCTTTACCTTAAACCAACTTGAGCTCTGCGGGAAGAACGGCAGCTAATAAATACTTTGAATGAATGAACAAAGAAGCGACGGCTATCATTCATGCCACTGCTTGGGTAATGGAGGTGTGAGGGAACACCTGACCCTGCAGCCCAGCCCCCATTAGTTGATTGTGTTCGGTGTCAGCAGTCTTTGCTTGCGATCACCAACAGTCTGTTCTCTCCCCTCTGGCTTTTTGTAGAAAAATGGCTGCGTGCTGCCGGAGGATTTGAAGAATTTCTACCTGATGATGGACGGCTTCCACATGACTTGGAGCATCAAGATGGACGGTCAGCTTGCGCCAGCCTTCATTCTCTGTGCTTCTTTGCATTTCCTCCACGTTAAGTTAATAGGGATGGGCACAAACCACATTTTTACAGTTCGGTTGTGTGGTTCACGGGTGAACCACAAACCAAAGCACAAGCCAATATGTCGGTTCACAAACTGAACCAGTTCGTATTGGTTGATGATCCTGCTTTCAGCTTTTCCCAGGGAGCAGAAAGCAGGGGTTTAAATGGCTCTGAGCCATTTAAACCCTTGATGGAGTCATTCCATTGACTTCCTTGATGGAGTCATTCCATCTCAGGTTGGGTCTTCCTCTTTTCCATCTGCCATCAACGTTTCCTAGCATTATTATCTTTTCCAGTCGCTCGTCTTCTCATAATGTGGCCAAAGTACAATACCCCACACGCCATTTCCAAGCCTCTTCAGCCAGGGATAGTCCACCGAGTCACCTTCAGCTGGTCCTTTCTACTCGCCTTCCTCCCCAGTGGGGACTCAAGGTGGCTTACATAATTCCCATCTCCTCCATTTTATCCTCACAACAACCTTGTGAGGTAGGTTAGGCTCAGAGTGTGTGACTGGCCCAAGGTCACCCAGCGAGCTCCAAGGGCACGAATAGGGATTCAAATGTGGGTCTCCCGGATCTTAGTCCAACACTCGAACTGCTACACCACACCGGCTCTCCGGATAGCTCATAGACTCAGTCCCCATGGTGTTTCTTCAAATACTAAAATCCCAGGCTTCAAATGGCCTGCCCGTGTCCACCACAGGGATGCCGCCATGTACAGCTAAGCCCTAAGTCTTTCCGCTATCAGCCAGGGCTATTTTTGGGCAGGAACGCACAGGAACGGAGTTTCAGCTGGCTCCCGAGTTGGCCACGCCCAGCAGGGACTCATTAGCATAATAGGCCACACCGAACAGCAGAAACCCATTTGGATTGGCTACATTAGGGGTGTGTGGCCTAACATGCAAAGGAGTTCCTGCTACAAAAAAGGGCCCTGGGTTTTAACAACAAACAAGGTCAACAGAATAAGAAGCAAAAGGTGGGTGTGGCTGGATGACCACACTTCTGGTAACATGGGGGTGCGGCCTAATGTGCTAATGAGCTGTGCTGTCAGGGCTGTGGCCTAATATGCTAATGGGTTTATGCTGTTGGGTGTGGCCTATTATGCTAACGAGTTCCTGCTGGGCTTTTTCTACAAAAAGAGCCCTGCGTATCAGCTGTATTTTTACAGAACTAAGGGGTAGACATTTCTTTTTTTAAAAAAAAAAAAAGGAAGTGAAAACTGAGATTCTCCAGCAGTTGAATTCTTCCGACGGCTGCTTCTGCTGCTTCTCTGTGCCCTTTGCGTAGCCCGGCTGACCTGGCAACCCCATGCCCGCTTTGTCCTGCAGATAACTCCATGCCCCTGGGCTCCATGACGATCAACAGTATCTCCAAGCTCAACCGCCTGGGCGCCGCGCCAGCTTACACCCTGCCCAGCGCGCCAACTCTTGCCGACTTGGAGGACACCGATTTGCTCTGGAGCCATCCTTCCTGAGCTAAGACAAAAATTTGTGAGTCAGAGGCTAAAAAACTGTGAGCTAGCTCACACTAACTCAGCTTAGAGGGAACACTGCTCTGGACCACTGTAAATTTAGTTTAGTAACCTGTTTTCTTTTTTCAAATGTTTTGTATTAGGCGTCTTCTAGGAAAGATAAAAATAGAGTTTCTCACTAAGAAAGCGATGCATATAAATTTAAAAGCAAATTTAAACAAGAATAAATAACTTTAAAGCACTTGATATCTACAATTAACTAGTATTTGCCCCAAAAGAATTCTCCTTTGAAGAAGATCTAATAATATCAGGATTTTCATTAACGTTACAAGTGATGCTCACTCTAAGCTGTGGAGTCCTGTGAGCAAAAATTCTACTTTGTGAGCTCCTGGCATTAAAGTTGTGAGCGAGCGATTTGGCGACTGCAAGAATTATTGCACTGGAGCCCTCCTTCCTGAGTGGAGACAAAAATTATTATTTAATTAATTAATTAATTATTGCATTTCTATCCCGCCCTCCCCACAAACGGGCTCAGGGCAGCTTACAAACGAGGGCAACCATGTGCCAATATAAAACATTAAAAGCAGAATAAAATCAACCATAATGAACAATAATAAAGTGCTCAATGATGTTCATCATGCAGATCGAATCAAGATGGTGAGCTGTAGATGTTACCCAAAAGCCAGATTCAGCGGTCCCGATCCATCACGATACTGTGGCAAGATCTTTATCATGGGCCATCCCATTACCGCATTATTATTCCATTACCCATTATTATCATCATCATCATTATTAATATTTAGATTTATTAATGTGTGAGCAGGAGGCTAAAAAACTGTGAGCTAGCTCACGCTAACTCAGCTTAGAGGGAACACTGCTTCCAGGTGCCGACACATACACACATGCACACACATACACAAAATACAAAAAATACATGCATGAAAAAGATGGAACATGCATATTACTCCCATTCTGCAGTCAATTTACTGGCCGCCCATCAATTAGTAAAGGGTTCCCTTGCTCGAAAGCCAGTCGAATCCGACTCTAGGGGGTGGTGCTCATCTCCATTTCCAAGCCAAAGAGCCAGCACTGTCCGAAGACGTCTCCGTGGTCATGTGGCCGGCATGACTAAACACCGAGGCGCACGGAATGCTGTTACCTTCCCACCAAAGCAGTATTACTGATTTATCTACTTGCAGTTTCTTGCTTTCGAACTGCTAGGTTGGCAGGAGCTGGGGCCAGAGGTGGGAGCTCACTCCGTCCCGCGGCACTCGGGTCTCGAACTGCCGACCTACCGACCGTCCGGTCTGCAGTTCAGCGTCTTAACGTCTGAGCCACCGCGACCCCTTTTGCCCATCCATTACCGGGCTCAGTTTATCATATTGGCTATCACATCATGGCCTCATATCTGTGAGACCGCCTCTCCCTCTA
>NW_015161560.1:0-14792 GCF_001447785.1 Gekko japonicus
GATTCTGTGAATTTAGGCAGACCATGAGATGGAGGGCACGAAGGGTTGCATCTAACACTTGCATCTAACAAAAACTCTACTTTGTGAGATACTGGCATCGGTCACCACTTTGGGGTCAGGAAGCACTTCTCTCCAGGCCAGTTTGGTTACAGATCCTGGAGGTTTTTTATCATCTTCTGGGCTTGGAACAGCAGTAACTGGGGGTATGTGGTGGGGAGGTATTTGTGAACTCCCTGCCTCGTGCAGAGGCTTGGACGAGGTGACCCTGGAGTTCCCTTCCAACTCTATGATTCTACTCATCAGGGCTGACCCAGCTTAGCTTCTGAGATCTGATGAGATCGGGCTGCAGGGGCTTGGACGAGGTGACCCTGGAGGTCCCTTCCAACTCTATGATTCTACTCATCAGGGCTGACCCAGCTTAGCTTCTGAGATCTGATGAGATCGGGCTATCCTGGGTTATCCAGGTCAGGGCGACAAAACTCATACGGCATCCTAATTCACAGAAGGGCTAAGCTGTTAGACACGTTTCTTTCTGGTTACTTCAGTGCTGGAAAAATTCTCTAGCTGTTGCTATTTTATCGTTAAAACAAGTGGATAGTTCACCCCTTGGGATCTGCACTGTTGTAGGTAAATTCACGGCCAGGGCTCTTTTTGTAGAGCAGGAACTCATTAGCATAACCTGGGCTATCCAGGTCAGGGCGACAAAACTCATATGGCATCCTAATTCACAGAGGGGCTAAGCTGTCGGACACCTTTCTTTCTGGTTACTTCACTGCTGGGAAGATTCTCTAGCTGTTGCTCTTTCATCATTGAAGCAAGTGGATAGTTCACCCCTTGGGATCTGCACTGTTGTAGGTAAATTCACCTACACAAACCTGTCTGGATCTTGATTAGTTCCCCTAATGTAGGGACACCCCACACAAAGGCCCATTCTGCATCTCGCATTCGCTCTATCGTTTTACCAAACCCACACTGGAACGGGAAAAGAGTGCAGCTCAAAACTGTTGGGAAAATTGGCAAAAATACTCAGATATTCAAAGTTTGCAATGGATCTTTGCTTCACTGGAGGCACTTCTTTCCTTGTAAAAATCTGTATTTCTAAGGGAAGGGTACGCAGGAAAAGCTACAAAATAGCAAAGACCTATGGCTACGTCTCTACAGCTACAGGACAGACCAACCACACGGTCTCTCCACAACAACAGCAACAACAGCAATGGAGATTCTTCTTCTTCTTGACCCCTAGAAGGAAATCACCTGAATACATTAACCAATGATTGTGAGTAAGCAGACTTAGATTTCCTGGGCTTTCTTCCCATTGGGCCTGGCCAGGTATCCCTTCCAGGTCAGTCTAAACAACAGCAGACAAGGTAAACAGATTAACCCTATAATGACTGAATTAGACCTTGCAACACACACATATTTCCAACAAAAAACACATTCAAATATCCTGGGGCAACACTGTACTTGCAGAGTCACCCCTGAACGGCCATAAAACGGCCATAAATCTATGCAGGTGGTACCATAAAACCAAGAGATAGAAGGAAGTGAAACCGGCAGGCAGTACTCGCAGCCCCATAGCTAGGGAATTTTTTTGGAGGGGGCCCCAGGGGGCCCACCAGCTAATTAAATGAAAGTACAGTGCAGGCGGTAAGTTGGAGCACTTTGGGGGCAGCCGTGGAGGGAGGGGGGCCAGAAGAAACACTAGGGGGCCAGGCCCCATGGGCCCCATGTTAGCTACGGGCCAGGTGTGGAGGCTTCCATAAAATCCGACAATCAAAGAAAGTAAAGTGCCATGCAATGTAGAGGGGGGGGGGTTTGTCGTGCAGACGGGTCGCGCAATCAGCATCACCGGTTCAACTTTCCACCAAAGATCCAATTTGCATCCTGCTAAGATTCCACTGCAGTAAACCACACTCACACAGTCCTTGTGGTAAACTATATACAGTGATTTATTTACAATATATTTACAGCTCTCTCGGACAAAGTGCTCCGCCATACGCTCATACGTGAAGAAGGAATACAATGTACAGAATACAATTTCTTATATACACCAACCAGCCAATCAGCTGACTGCTGAGTCACTGTGAGGTTGCTCAGCTTAGCTCCGGTCAGAACCGGTTTGTGTAGGTTCTCCTGACTGTCAGACACCTGTCAAATAGATTGGCATGGTCACACATACTGAAGGCTTATAACATTCAACAGGGTTTCTGTTCCAACATGGGATCGATGAAACAGCGGAGTGGATGCAAGATGCAGAATGGGCGGCTGTTTTGCCGTGGACTTAAACTGCCTCGACTTGTACACTGAGACACTCCAGAGTGGCGGGCAAATGTGGAAGGGACCAAAACGAGCTGGGTCCCAATTTGGGGACTGTTTTAGGCTGGGGAAACAATGGGTGGTTGGAAGGCTTCCGCCGTTTCGCAGCATGCTGCACTTCAGATAGCTCCAGCTTTCTAAAAGGGTGAGGGAAAAAATAGAAGAGATTGGATTTATACCCCGCCCTTCACTCGGAGTCTCAGAGGGGCTTACAAACTCCCTTCCCCTCCCCACAAAAGCCACCCTGTGAGGTAGGTGGGGCTGAGAGAGCTCTGACAGAACTGTCCTTGAGAGAACAGCTCTGACAGAACTACGGCTTGCCCAAGGTCATCCAGCAGCTGCAAGTGGAGGAGTGGGGAATCCAACCTGGTTTTCCCAGATTAGAGTGTGCGCACTTCACCACGACACCAAACTGGCTTTCCTACATCTCTTTGAAGCTTGTTCACTGAGTTGCGGCTGACTTATGGCAGCCCCCTAGGGTTTTCAAGGCAAGAGACGGAACAGAGGCGGTTTGTCCTCGCCTGCCTCTGCATAGCAACCCTGGACTTCCTTGATGGTCTCCCACCCATGTCCTAACTAGGGCTGACCCTGCTTTGCTCCTGAGATCTGAGGAGACAGAGTTAGCCTGGGCCATCTAGGTCAGGGTTTCTCAGCATTACCGCCAACTAATGTACTACAAGGATTTCTATTCCTCGGCTTGGTGGGGAGAGCCAGCTTGGTGTGTAGCGGTTAAGAGGACTCTAATCTGGAGAACCGGGTTTGACTCCCTACTCCCTCACACAAAGCCAGCTGGTGTGACCTTGGGTCAGTCCCAGTTCTCTCAGAGCTGTTCTCTCCAGAACCTCTCTCAGCCCCACCCACCTCACAGGGTGTCTGTTGTGAGGAGAGGAAGAGAAAGGAGATTGTAAACTGCTCTGAGACTCCCTCGGGTACTGAAGGGCGGGGTATAAATCTTCTTCTTTGGTTTTAGTCCTCTCCCTAGACGCTCCACTAATCTCTAGGACTGTTTCTGTCATGGCCTTATTGTGGGTGTTCAGATTTTATTGCAAGGTTTATTTGGCCCATTGTGGGTTTTAAGGCATACTATCATGCTTCAGGTCTGCTGGTGGGACGTAACTAGGGCTGACCCTGCTTTGCTCCTGAGATCTGAGGAGACAGAGTTAGCCTGGGCCATCTAGGTCAGGGTTTCTCAGCATTACCGCCAACTAATGTACTACAAGGATTTCTATTCCTCGGCTTGGTGGGGAGAGCCAGCTTGGTGTGTAGCGGTTAAGAGGACTCTAATCTGGAGAACCGGGTTTGACTCCCTACTCCCTCACACAAAGCCAGCTGGTGTGACCTTGGGTCAGTCCCAGTTCTCTCAGAGCTGTTCTCTCCAGAACCTCTCTCAGCCCCACCCACCTCACAGGGTGTCTGTTGTGAGGAGAGGAAGAGAAAGGAGATTGTAAACTGCTCTGAGACTCCCTCGGGTACTGAAGGGCGGGGTATAAATCTTCTTCTTTGGTTTTAGTCCTCTCCCTAGACGCTCCACTAATCTCTAGGACTGTTTCTGTCATGGCCTTATTGTGGGTGTTCAGATTTTATTGCAAGGTTTATTTGGCCCATTGTGGGTTTTAAGGCATACTATCATGCTTCAGGTCTGCTGGTGGGACGGAAACAAATTTGCCACATGCTGAATCAGACCCTTGGTCTATCAAGGTCAGTATTGTCTACTCAGACTGGCAGCAGTTCTTCAAGGTCTCAGGCTGAGGTCTTTCCCATCACCTACTGCCTTGTCCTTTTCAACTGGAGATGCCAGGGATTGAACCTGGGACCTTCTGCATGCCAAGCAGAGGCTCTGCCACTGAGCCATGGCCCCACTTCATGGCTTTCCAGGGTCTCGGTCGGAGGTCTTTCCTATCACCTACTGCCTGGTCGTTTTAACTGGAGATGCCAGGGATTCAACCTGGGACCTTCTGCATGCCAAGCAGAGGCTCTACCACTGAGCCATGGCCCCACTTCATGGCTTCCAGGGTCTCAGGCAGAGGTCTTTCCCATCACCTACTACCTGGTCCTTTTAACTGGAAATGCCAGGGATTGAACCTGGGACCTTCTGCATGCCAAGCAGATGCTCTACCACTGAGCCACAGTCCCTTCCTGCTCTAGTTAAATCTGAAGCTTCTGTTGAATCTTCATAGGAGAAAATGTTATAAGCTCTTCAGAATATTGCTGGGGGAGAGGGGATTTGTGCTGAACTCAAAACAAAGAGCCAGTGTAGTGTAATGGTTAAGAGACTCAGACAAGAAGCTGGAAGGCCCATGTCTGAATCCCCACTCGTGCCATAGAACCTTCCTAGGTGGCCTCTCACACTCTCTGCCTAACCTACCTCACAGGGTTGTTGTGAGGATAAAATGGAGAAGAGGAATTTAGAAAAGAGATGACCAAGGGGGGACATGATAGAGGTTTATGCATAGGGTGGAGAGAGTGGACCAAGAAAACATTTTCTCCTTTCCCCAAAAGATTAGAGCTTGAGGGTATCCAGTGAAGCTGATGGGCAGTAGGTTCAGGACAGACAAAAGGAAATACTTTTTTACACAGAGCGTGATTACATGTGAAACTCGCTGTCAGAGGATGCAGTAAGGGCCACAGGAATAAATAGCTTTGAAGCAGATTAGATAGATTCATGGAGGATAAGTCTATCAATGGCGATTAGCCATGGTGGCTGAGGGGAACCTTCACATCCAGAGGCACTAATCCTCTGGATCCGAAAGCCAGGAGGCAGCATCAGAGGAAGGGTTTGGCCTCTATGCCCCATTGTTGGCCCACCAGAGGAACTGGTTGGCCACTGTGTGGGACAGGATGCTGGACTAGGCGGACCACTGGTCTGATCCAGCAGGGCTTTTCTAATGTTCTTATCAGGGGAAAGCCTCGGCCTCTCTGCTTTGTTGTTGGTCCTCCAGAAGAACTGGTTGGACACTGTGTGGGACTGGAGGCTGGACGAGATGGACCACTGCTCTGATCCAGCAGGGCTCTTCTGATGTTCTTACGAAGGCCTCAGCCTCTCTGCCCTGTTGTTGGCCCTCCAGAGGAACTGGTTGGCCACTGGGTGAGACAGGAGGCTGGACTAGAGGGACCACTGATCAGATCCAGCAGGGCTCTTCTGATGTTCTTACGAAGGCCTCAGCCTCTCTGCCCTGTTGTTGGCCCTCCAGAGGAACTGGTTGGCCACTGGGTGAGACAGGAGGCTGGACTAGAGGGACCACTGATCAGATCCAGCAGGGCTCTTCTGATGTTCTTACGAAGGCCTCAGCCTCTCTGCCCTGTTGTTGGCCCTCCAGAGGAACTGGTTGGCCACTGGGTGAGACAGGAGGCTGGACTAGAGGGACCACTGATCAGATCCAGCAGGGCTCTTCTGATGTTCTTAGGAGAAGGATAGAAACCACTTGGGGTTCCCCTTAGGGAGAAAGGGGGAGCACAAATTAATTATATAAATAACAGATGGTTTCTCAGGGCTCAAATGACCTCCTCCCAGTATAGTGCGTGTGCAAGTTCTATCAAGTCTCAGCCAGCTTATGGAGATCCTTTATGGGTTTTTCAAGGCAAGAAGAGAAGAGATTGGACTCATACCCCACCTTTCACTACCCAAAGGTGTCTCAGAGCGGCTTACAATCTCCTTTCCCTTCCCCTCCCCACAACAGACACCCTGTGAGGTAGGCGGGGCTGAGAGAGCTCTCTCGAGAACTGCCCTTGAGAGGACGGCTCTGAGAGAACTTGTGAGTGACCCAAGGTCACACCAGCAGCTGCATGCGGAGGTGTGGGGGAATCAAACCCGGTTCTCCCAGATTAGAGCCCGCCCTCTTCTTAACCACTATGCCAAACTGGCCTTTTCGAGAGACATTCAAAGGCAAGAGACATTCATCGGCGGTTTGCCGTTGCCTGCCTCTGCGTTGAGACCCTGGACTTCCTCGGTGGTCTCCCATCCAAGTTCTAACCAGGGCCGACCCCGCTTAGCTTCTGAGATCGGAGGAGACTGAAAGCCACCCTGGGCCAACCCAGGTCAGGGCTCCCAGTCGAGAGTGAGGTACAAAAGTATGTGGCCCTAGTTAGGAAATGTAAAACGCTTGTAAACCGCTCAGCGCCTCCGGGATTGAGCGGTATAGAAATTGAAGGTATAAATAAATATATATAAATAAAAGCTACTCTAAATCTTCTCCTTTCTCTGACAGTTCCATTGACGGACATTACAACTGGGTATTTTTGGGCCAGGATCCTCCGGGTTGGGCCGAAGAGTCTTTTTAAGCACGTTAACCGAGGCTGAAGCCACCTGTTGGCCCTCCCTTTCAAAGCCGTCGCCGCGAGAGTTCATAAGAGGGAAAGGCATTGTTCCCTTTGAAAGGATGCTACATCTTCGACACCCGGGAAGCATTCATTTCGGCGTTAACCCCTTTCTTTTTCCTTTACACCGAACGAAAGGGTGGGGGGAAGCACTACTTTTTTTTTTCATTATTCCTCTCCATAATAAAAATATCTTCCTGCCCCCCCCCCCCCCCGGGACCATTATAGCCAGATAACACACAACTCTCGGCTGATTCCGACGGCTATTAAAAGAAGATCAAAGCGCATTCAGCCTCACCATTAGACCACGTCGGGGCTGTAGACACTTGCCTTTCTGACGGGATAATAAGGTTATCAAATTATTATTTTTAAAAGGGTGAGAGATCCCTCCAACCCCAGCCTCCACGAGCAGCGTTTTCCAGCAGCACTTCCATTAGGAGGGGCCAGATGGGACTGCTGGCAACGCCGATTGCTTCTGCTGTAAGACAACAAAGGGCATTTTAGAGAAGATTTCGAACCGACCACCGACTGGCACATTGTAATATTTATATAGCACAAATCCCACCGCGTTGACGTGCTCACTCTTCACCTCGCCCCTCCCTGCCCAAATCAGCCTTTGATGACATACAGGAGAACTACCTTCATCTTTTCATATTTCCATAATTCCCAGGTCCCTCCTCGACCAGCGGTACCTTTTTCTAATTCTGTGTTTTAAAGTGGAATCCGTTGGTACATCCATTGTCCCTCTAATGCAGCAGCAGCTTACTGAAAAGAGATGTTACATAAGAACATAAGAGACGCCAATGTTGGATCAGGCCAAAGGCCCATCCAGTCCAACACTCTGTGTCACACAGTGGCCAGTAATACCAGTGCCACCAGGAGGTCCACCAGTGGGGCCAGGACATTAGAAGCCCTCCCACTGTTGACCCCCCCCCAAGCACCAAGAAGACAGAGCATCACTTGCCCCAGAGTCCTTATCTATACCTTGTGGCTAATAGCCACTGACGGACCTCTGCTCCATATGCTTATCTAATTCCCTTTTGAAGCCGTCCATGCGGCAGTGAATTCCTGTGGCAGTGAATTCCATGTGTTAATCACTCTTTGGGGGAAGAAGTATTTCCTTTTATCTGTTCTAACCCGACCGCTCTGCAGTTTCATGGAGTGCCCACGAGTTCTTGTATTGTGAGAAAGGGAGAAAAGTACCTCTTTCTCTACCTGCTCTTTCCCATGCATAATCTTATAAACCTCGATCATGTCACCCCTCAGTCGTCGTTTCTCCAAGCTAAAGAGCCCTAAGCGCCTTAACCGTTCCTCATAGGGAAAGTGTTCCAACCCTTTTATCATTCGAGTTGCCCTTTTCTGCACTTTTTCCAAAGCTATAATATCCTTTTTAAGGTGTGGTGACCAGAACTGCACACAGTATTCCAAATGAGGTCGCACCATTGATTTATATAGCGGCATTATGATATTGGCTGATCTGTTTACAATACCCTTCCTAATAATCCCCAGCATAGCATTGGCCTTCTTTATTGCAGTCACACACTGTCTCGACATTTTCAGTGAGTTATCCACTACAACTCCAAGATCTCTCTCTTGATCAGTCTCTGCCAGTTCAGACCCCATCAATGTGTATTTATATTTAGGATTTTTGGCTCCAATGTGCATCACCTTGCACTTGGCCACATTGAACCCCATTTGCCATGTTGACGCCCACTCGCCCATCTTTGACAGATCCTTTTGGAGTGCCTCACAATCCTCAGTGGTTTTCACCTCCCTGAACAACTTCGTATCATCCGTAAATTTAGCCACTTCACTGCTTACTCCCAACTCCAAATCATTAATGAACAAGTTAAAAAGGCGCTAATGTGGTTCAGTGGTTAGGATCTGGGAGTCCTGCATTCCAATTCTGCTCAGCTGTGAAGCACACTGAGTAACTTCAAGCTAGTCGTTCTTTCTCAGTGTAACCTACCTTATAGAAGAAGGAGATTGGATTCATACACCGCCCTTCACTACCCAAGGGAGTCTTAGAGCGGCTTACAAACTCCTTCCCCTTCCCCTCCCCACAACAGACACCCTGTGAGGCAGGTGGTGCTGAGAGAGCTCTTTTGAGGACTGCTCCTGAGAGAACAGCTCTTGAGAGAACTGGTGACTGACCCAAGGTCACACCATAAGAACATAAGAACATAAGAGATGCCAATGTTGGATCAGGCCAAAGGCCCATCCAGTCCAACACTCTGTATCCCACAGTGGCCAGAAATACCAGTGCCATCAGGAGGTCCAGCAGTGGGGCCAGGACATTAGAAGCCCTCCCACTGTTGACCCCCCCCAAGCACCAAGAAGACAGAGCATCACTTGCCCCAGAGCCCCTAGCTATACCTTGTGGCTAATAGCCACTGATGGACCTCTGCTCCATATGCTTATCTAATCAGAGCTCCCCCCCCGGCCCCCTGATCCAAAACAGTCCAGTGGCACCTTTAAGACCAAGTTTTATTCAGGTACAAGCTCTGCCTCTTCTGTGGGGACAGATCTGCCCATTTCCCCTCCCCCAATAGCTAGCAATCCAAAACAGTCCAGTGGAGCCTTTGTGTGGCATATGCAAATAAGTTATGCTAATGAGTTATGCTAATGAGCTCCTGCACCTCTTTTTCTACAAAATGACCCCTGCCTGTGAGGTAGGTGGGACTGAGAGAGCTGTTTTGAGGACTGCCCTTGAGAGAACAGCTCTGAGAGAACTGTGGCTGACCCAAGGTCATGCCAGCAACTTCATGTGGAGGAATGAGGAATCAAACCCGGTTCTCCCAAATTAGAGTCCACACTCCTAATCAGTACATGAAACTGGCTCTGAGGGCTGTCGTGGGGATGAAACGGGGAAGGAAAAAACCCGAGTTCCTCGGACAATTAAAAATTTACTAGATCTATGATAGAAAGGGCACAATCCACCCCTAGCGGTGCACATCAAAAAAGATCCCCACAGGGTTCAGTGGAATCAGCTAACTCCCTCACTTGCTGTAACGTTTGGGTTTGCATACATATTTGTTTATTTACTTCACTCATACCCCACTCTTCTCCCCCAGGGGGACCCATAGCAATTTACATCATTCCCCTGTCCTCCATTCTATCCGCCCAACAACCCTGCAAGGTAGGCTGGGATGAAAATGTCAGACTGGCCAAAGGCATGCAGTGAACATCTGTGGAAGAGTGGGGATTTGAACCTGAGCCTCCCCAGATCCCAGTTTGACCCTCTAACCCCTACACCACACTGTCTGTTGTAACACTTAGAGAAGGAGGGCTTTCAAGGCAAGGGAAGAAGAAGAAGAAGAAGGCTGCACTAAGATGAGAATTTGCTATTTATTAATAGTATGTCCACACAGACCAGACTCCCACTCTGTTTTCAGCACATCATCAGATGGCAAACTGTGACAAGTTCCAAGCACAGAAAAATCCTGTAAAAAACAAAAAGTAGGCATGACTCGGGGGCAGTGAATACCTTGCACTCAAAATTATAAACATGAACTGGCCCAGCCCTCCCAGGGAGCAGGTGTCACAGCAAGGATGGCAGGCAGAGAGAGTAATCAGAATCCAGTCCTAAGTCAGAGGTTCCAGACAGCAGGTTTAACAAAATCCAGTTTAGGGTTAAGGAGTTCCAGGTAACCAGTCCAGTCCAAGATCAGAGTTTCCAGAAAAGTCAATTTCCAGAAATGTTCAAGGTTACTGCCTCAATCACAAACTGTACTTGTTACATCCACAAAACTGCTCCTTCTCCCGGCTGATTTTATAGCCAAGTTTTAATGAGCTATACTCCCAGCCAATTCCTTGGCAGTCATCCTGAAACTACTCATCCATCTCCTCAGTTGACAGCTGATGATGGGCCATGCGTCTCGCACTCCTCCTTTCCTGCAACTCAGCTCGCCTCTGACAGGGTCAGTGTTGCAGGTGTTTGGGTGAGCTAGGTGGGCTGCGAGTGGCTTCTGAAGACGTGTTTACTGCTTCAGAGCTGACCTCGTGTTGCTCTCCTCCTGGCTCAGAGCCAACTGCAGCCAGTTGTTCAATTACTGGCTGGGGGCCAGCTGTAGGCAACTCTTTGTCTGAGGAATCTGTGCTGTCACTGAGCACAGATTGACTTACAACAAAACATCTTGCTGGGAGTGACTTTGGAGCATCATGGATGCAATTTCTAACTTATGTCACACACCCACACTTTCTACCCATATTGACACCAAAGGCAGCTTTCTGGTTCTTTAGGGTTGCCAGCTCTGGGCTGAGAATTCTCTGGAGCGTTGGGAGTGGAGCCTTAGAGAGTGGAGCTTGGGGAGTGGGGGACCTCAGTGGGTACAATGTCATAGCCCCCGCTCCAAAGCAATCACTTTCTCCACAGGAACTGATCTCTGTCATTTGGAGAGCAATTGTAATAAAATGAGAACTCCAGGTACCACCTGGAGGGTGGCAACCCTTGTTCTCATCTAAACACCCATGGATCTCCCGACTTTTACATCATCTTCAACCAGATACTTCTAAGTGGAGACACTGCAGAGCTGGAAAAAGTACAGAGGAAGGCAACCAAGATGATTAGTGGGTTGGAGCACCTTCCCTAGGAGGAAAGGCTGAAGAGTCTGGGACTTTTTCAGTTTAGAAAAGAAATTACTAAGAGTGGGGGATGTGACAAAGGGCTATAAAATTATGCATGGGGTAGAGATAGTTGACAAAGGGAACTTTTTCTACCTCTCCCAAAATACTAGAACTCGAGGACATCCAATGAAGCTGATGGGCAGTAGGTTCAGGACAGACAAAAGGAAATACTAGTTAACACAGAGAATGGTTAAAATATGGAATTCGCTGCCATAGGATGTAGTGATGGCCACAGGGGTAAACAGCTTTCAAAGGGGATTAGATAGGTTCATGGAGGATAAGTCTATCAATGGCCACTAGCTATGGTGACTGAGGGGAACCTCCACATTCAGAGGCACAAATCTTCAGAATCCCAGAGCCAGGAGGCAACATCAGGGGAAGGCCTCGGCCTCTATGCCCTGTTGTTGGCTGTCCCAAGGAAGTGGTTGGCCACTGTGTGAGACAGGATCCTGGACTAGGTGGACCACTGGTCTGATCCAGCGGGGCTCTTCTTATGTTTTTTTGAGATGCCATGATTTGAACTTGGAACCTTCCGCATGCCGAGCAGATGTCCTACCACTGAGCCACAACCCCGTCTCCCGCTTAGCAGGAAGAGGTAGAAAACCAGACTCTGCCACATGGTCTTGCCTCAACGTGTCGGTGTCATACTCACAAAGGAATGGGCCGAGCCCGTGTTTTTTGTGTTGTTGCGATAACGTTGCGCAGACACAGGAAATTAAAATAAAAACAAGACCTCTCGTGAAGGCTGTCCGAGTATCGGCTTCTTTTGTCGCATTATTTTCTTCTTTCTACATCTGATTGCGTTTCATCCGTCGCAGCGGGTAAAAACAATGAACGTATTTATGAATTCCCTCCCTATTTCCCCCCTCCCCTGCCCGGCTAAATAGGAAGCCATGTCCTATTAAGTGTATTGCGGTAGGTCAGGAGATCATTTCGAGCTCCCCCTTGCCAACACCTGGGCCATCAAGGAAATTAATAACTCAGATCCATCAAAATTATATTTGATGTCTGGTTTCACAGCTGGATCGGAGGCACGTGAACGCCAGTGAGGCATGCAGGGGGTGGGGTGGGGGAATGCAAAGCGCACTTACGGAAAAATAAAACAGAGATGACTTCTTTTGCATACGGGTGACCCTCCACACACGACGGCCCTGTGGACAGGCGACGGCCCTGTGGACAGGCTTAAGTCAAGTCTCAGTCTGACTGTAGTCACCTGTTCTCTGACGACACTCAGGCTGGATTTTGTGTATGTGTGCGTTAAGCGCTTCTGTTTTTTTTTTTAAAGCCCCCGGAGGGGTTTTTTATTGATTTTTATCCACTACAAAAAACTACAACAGAAAAAAGGGAGGGGGAAAACTACATATACAGGAGAAAGTAAAGAACCCACTACTGACTAAAAACCCAAGAGAGGAGATCCTCCACCTCGCTTAGACACATCTAGTCTTCTCATCGTTGATCCCTTTATAAACTGAGTCAAACATTTATAGCCCTTTTCCCCCTTGAAGCTTAAATTTAACTGTCTAGTAACAGTACCCCCAATCATCCCAGAACCAAAAGTCTCAAAGGCACAATTCAGAGTCCTTCAGCCTTTATTTCTTCTTTTCCCTTCTCTTCTGCAACTTATAGGGACTTTTTGGGGTTGGTGCCCCTTGCTCAGATAGAGAGTCCTCTCCGGAAGAACCAGTGTCCTGCTCGCCACTGGACTTGCTGTCCTCTTCTTTTTTCTCGTTCTCTTGCCTTCCCAGCTGAACCCTTAGAAATTCTTGAGCTTTCAGAACAGAGTCAATCTTTTCTTTTTTATCTTTAATCTTGAAAGTTAGGTCTTCTGGAAATAGCCATTTATATACAATTGAATTTGTCTGAAGAAAAAGCACAAGTTCTTTGTATTTCTTTCTACGTTGTCTTACTTCAAATGGAATATCCTTTAGGGTTCTGATGGTGTTTTCCCCTGCTTTCAAGGGTGTTCCAGCAACTGCTTTCAGGATAGCATCCCTGACATGCCTCTTTGAGAATCTTACTACAATTTCCCCAAGCAGATTATTTTTCTTTATATATCCTGAGTATGATCTGTAAACCACGTCCATATCGTTGAGCAACGATTCTGCCTTCATTTCTGTCGCTGGGGCTAGTAGTTCACTCATCACTTCTTTAAGATTCTCCCCTCTGTTCTCTGGCACGCCCTGGAACCGCAGGACCATGTTGGCCTTTTCCATTTGAACTTGCAGCATTTGATCTTCCAAGGAAGTTTGTTTCTTTTCCAGCTTTTGCACTTTCTTCTTCACTTTCTGAGTAGTTGCAGCCACTTCCTTTACCTTCTCAGCATCTTGCTTCATTATTTGTATTAAATCATTTATTTGTGTTTGTTGCGCAGTAATGCCTTGAGTAACCACGGACATCTGTTCTTTGAAGTTATTCAGTTGTTCCAGTAGAGGGCGCATGTAGTCAGCTACAGCCTTTGCCGTCTCACTGGTAGTTTCCGGTTTTGGGCTTTCCGGCCCTTTCGCTTTCAAAAGTCTTTCTTTGTCCCTCTTCCCCGCCATCTTTATCGTTCGTATACTTTCGCAAACTTTTTAAAAGTCTCTGAATGTGTGCTTGACTGCTTGGACTCGCTTTAGTAAGTACTTCTAGGCAGTTTCCCTCACGTTTTCTTCCGCTCCCCCCCTCAATCGCTCAAAAGATCAAGTCGCTTCTGTAGGGTGACCCTGTGAATTTATGTCCTCCAAAATGTCCTTCTGTTCACAGCCATGCTCAGGTCTTGCAAACTGAGGGGAGCCGGACTCTAATCTGGGAGAACCGTGTTTGATTCCCCACTCCTCCACTTGCAGCTGCTGGTGTGAAGAGGAAGAAGAAGAGGAGGAGGAGGAGGAGATTGGATGTATACCTCGCCCTTCCCTACCTGAAGGAGTCTCAGAGTGGCTTACAATCTCCTTTCCCTTCCCCTCCCCATAACAGACACCCCATGAGGTAGGTGGGGCTGAGAGAGCTCTGACAGAAACTGCCCTTGAGAGAACAGCTCTGAGAGAACTTATGACTGACCCAAGGGCACACCTTGGGTTCTGTTATTAGAGTCAACATGGAATGTTTCCTTCAAGAGCTGATAAGTAGAAATTGATAAGAATTGCTACACGCTCAGATAAGGCAATTCTCGTGAAACGGATTTGTCTACATTGTGCAGTATTCGTTGCGTGTGAGCGATAACAGAAGATGATTTTCTACAGAATTACTACAGTAAATGATTTTGCAAGCATCTCTTTATTGACTCTTCGTTATTTTCGTCACGGATGTTGTGTTTGGATTTCCACTTCCTGGAGGCTGGCAGTCTAAAAGGACCCCACTCCTATAGGCCAACACTGGAGCAGCAGTGGTGGAAACTGGCCCGGAGACAAACTGTCCCACTCAATCCACACATGAACAGATTTATGTCCCATCAAAAGAGTTTTTAAAAGATCAGCTGGGAAGATCAGAGGACGAAGAAAAAGAGTACAGAAAGTCCAGTGGCGAGCTGGACTCTGGTTCTTCCGGAGAGGACTCTCTGG
>NW_015161560.1:14954-25376 GCF_001447785.1 Gekko japonicus
ACAACCCAAAGGAGTCTCAGAGTGGCTTCCAAACTCCTTTCCCTTCCCCTCTCCACCACAGACACCCTGTGAGCAATGCTCCCTCTAAGCTGTGGAATCTTGTGAGCAAAAATTCTGCTTTGTGAGCTACCGGCCTTAAAGTTGTGAGCCAGCGATTTGGCTGCTGCATAAATAATAGAATCATAGAATGTTAGAGTTGGAAGGGACCTTGCAGGTCATCTAGTCCAACCACCAGCACTCTGCAGGAGCATAGCCAAAAAAGAGCCCTACAACATACCCGAAAGATGGTCGCCCAGCCTCCGCTTGAAAACGTCCAGCGAAGGAGCACCCACCACCTCCCGAGGCAGTCTGTTCCACTGCTCAACCACTCTTACAGTTAAGAAGTTTCTCCTGATATTTAGCCAGTAACGTAAGGTAAAGGCAAAGGTTTCCCTTGATCGAAAGCCAGTTGAATCCGACTCTAGGGTTGCGGTGTTCAACTCCATTTCCAAGCCGAAGAGCCAGCGCTGTCCGAAGACGTTTCCGTGGTCATGTGGCCAGCATGACTAAACACCAAGGCGCACGGAACTCTGTTACCTTCCCACTGAAGTGGTACCTATTTATCTACTTGCAATTTCTTGCTTTCGAACTGCTAGGTTGGCAGGAGCTGGAACTAGAGACGGGAGCTCACTCCGCCTTGCGGCACACTCGGGTCTCGAACTGCTGAACTACCGACCTTCCACAGCCTGCAGTTCAGCGTCTTAACCACTTGGTGGGTAAAATTGGCCACAATGTTATGGGTTACAGCTGTAATAGGCACTGGCACAGCATGCCGAAGTATCCATTATCCAGGTCGCTGGGGTTCACCTGGACGCCTGCCCCTTCATGAACCATCTGGCAGCGAGGGAAATCTCTGCTACTCCTTGCGTTTGCTTGCTCCCTTCAGCCGTCACGCCCAGACCAATGTTCCCTCTAAGCTGTGGAGTCCTGTGAGCAAAAATTCTACTTTGTGAGCTACCAGCATTAAAGTTGTGAGCAGGCAGGTGATTCGGCTACTGCATAAATTAGTTAGCTCTGGACTGGAGCCCTCCTCCCTGAGCTAAGACAACAATGTGTGAGCCGGAGGCTAAAAAACTGTGAGCTAGCTCACACCAACTCAGCTTAGAGGGAACACTGGCCCCCAGCTCCGGAAAATGGCACGCAGGCTGATTTCTGCAAATGGATCCGGCCCCCTGCTGTTACTGCCAATAGTTGTGACGAAATGAGCACCACGGAACTATAACAGTAACCGAACAACGAATGGACTCACAAATACCCGCAAATACCCTTTGTCATTAACCCAGCCAACAATATTCGTCCCCAAATGCCACACGAAACAGGGAGGGACGGGTGGGCAAACAGCTCTCTGGTCTCTGTTGGTCGTGTGGGGATGGCGAGCAGCAGGGGTAATTTCTTAGAAAAAGTGGTGCAGGAGCTCATTAGCATAACTCATGAGCATAACTCATTTGCTTATGCCACACCCCCTGACATCACCGGAAGTGTGTCAGACGGCAACACCCACCACTCAGGCTCCACTAGACTGTTTTGGATTGCTAGCTATTGGGGGGGGGGAACGTGCAGATCTGTCCTCACAGAGGAAGGAGAGCTTGTACCTGAATAAAACCTGGTCTTAAAGGTGCCACTGGACTGTTTTGGATTGCTAGCTATGGGGGGCGGGGAATGCGCAGATCTGCCCTTACAGAGGAGGGAGAGCTTGTACCTGAAGGCGGGCTGGGGGGGGGGCTCTTCAACTTACCTGGCTGTTTCTTGCTCTGACTGAGGGCTGCTGGGAGCAGGGGGCGGGGCTTGTTGGTAGTGCCTCCCCCTGCCCCTTACTGCCGGAGCTCCACTCCTGTGCACTCCCACAGGAAATGACCCCTGGTGGGCAGCCTGCATAACTTTTTAAAGGCCTCCCTTTCCTGACCACCCCGTTGCATTGCCATTGGCCGAGGAGGGAGGGGAGGCGACCTGTCTTCCCCCCCGCCCCCCCCCCCCCCAACCCAGCATCTGGCTAGTCTCTTTCTCCCACGTCCGGCCCTACAAATGGCGGGCCTCGTCTACCCAGGCCCTTCCTGCCTCTAGGCTTTCTTCCTCAATTGCAGGGTTGCTGGATGTCATTAAAGTTCTCGGTAGGCTTGGAAAAGGTGCTGAAAAGGGTAGCGTCAGAGCCCTTTCGCCCTGCAAGGAACAGCTGAAAAATCTGGGCTTAGTCCACATAGCAAAAGAAGTAATACTACGAAGAGGGGACGTAATAGAAGTTTAGAAAGGGATAGAGAGAAAGAGAACTTTTTGTTCCTCCTCCTAAAAAACCAATTGGGGGCATCCGTAGAAGTTGATAGCTACCTGATTCCAGACAGAGCGCGTTAACCTGTGGAACTCACTGCCTCAGGATTAGCCATGAGGGCTATGTTCAGAGGCAGTTTTGCATACCGGTTTCTAGGGAAGAGAATTACAAGAGTGAGAGGTTTGGATCTCTGTGTGAGAGCCAGTTTGGTGTAGTGGTTAAGAGCGCGGACTCTAATCTGGGAGAACCGAGTTTGATTCCTCACTCTTCCACATGCAGCTGCTGGTGTGACATTCGGTCAGTCACAAGTCCTCTCAGAGCAGTTCTCTCAGGAGCAGTTCTCGAAAGAGGTCTCTCAGCCCCACCGACCTCACAGGGTGTCTGCTGTGGGGAGGGGAAGGGAAAGGAGGTTGTAAACTGCTCTGAGACTCCTTCAGGTAGTGAAGGGCTGGGTGTAAATCTAATCTCTTCTGCTTCTCTTCCTGTTGTAGACTTCTGAGGATATCTGGCGGTTTTCTGTGTGAAACAGGACATGGGACAATGGACCATTGGTCTAATCACTCAGGGATCTTCTTATGTTCCTTACTAGATAGTCTTCTGCTCATGGCAGGCAGCCCACATGGAACATACATGAATACGTGAATCAGACCCTCGGTCCATCAAGGTCAGTATTGTCTGCTCAGACTGGAAGCAGCTCTCCAGGGTCTCAGGCTGAGGTCTTTCCCATCACCTCCTGCCTGGACCTTTTAACTGGAAATGCTGGGGATTGAACCTGGGACCTTCTGCATGCCAAGCAGAGGCTCTGCCACTGAGCTACAGCCCCACTTCATGGCTCTCCAGGGTCTCAGGCTGAGGTCTTTCACATCCCCTACTGCCTGGTCCTTTTCAACTGGAGATGCTGGGGATTGAACCTGGGACCTTCTGCATGCCAAGCAGAGGCTCTGCCACTGAGCTACAGCCCCACTTCATGGCTCTCCAGGGTCTCAGGCCGAGGTCTTTCCCATCCTGCCTGGTCCTTTTAACTGGAGATGCCAGGGACTGAACCTGGGACCTTCTGCATGCCAAAACAGCTGCAGGAAAGTAGCAATCATACAGCAGAAGACTCATAAGCCAGCGGTAAGTACTCTGTTAGGATTTGAGCAGGGATCTGACAACTGTTGGGAGATCCCTGCCGCCGGGAAGAGATCTTCGCTCTTTTCAGAACTGGATCTTTATAGAACAAACATCTTTCTTGGGTAGGATGTGTAGATGTTTCCTAAACAGGAAGTCCTGCCCCCAACTTCCGGTAGTTTCTGCTGTGCCCTTTGGGGACTTGGAGGGATTGAGGTTCCAGGTCTTATTTGCGATGGAGAGGCTTGGCCAGCCCTATACTGCCCCATTTAAATAGACCACTAACACAACAGTTTCTTTGGAAATTAGTAAAGGTAAAGGTTCTTAACCGCTTTAGCCACTCTCCAGGGTCTCAGGCCGAGGTCTTTCCCATCACCTCCTGCCTAGTCCTTTTAACTGGAGATGCCAGGGACTGAACCTGGGACCGTCTGCATGCCAAGCAGATGCTCTACCACTTGAGCCGTGGCCCCTTCCCGTGCAGCCACCTTGTACTCAATCAGACCTTCGGTCCATCAAAGTCACTATTGTCTACTCAGACTGGCAGCGGCTCTCCAGGGTCTCAGGGGGAGGTCTTTCACACCCCCTTCTACATGGTCCTTTCAACCGGAGTTGTTCAGGGCTTAACCGGGGGCTTTCTGTCTGCATGCCAAGCCAATACTGTACAGCTGAGCTTCTGCCCGTCCCCAAAACTCTGCTCCGTGTTTACTCTGGGTACTCTCTAGTGTAAATTACATGCAGCTCAAGGCACGGTAAACACGGACGCATTAAATCACGCCGGGAAACTGAGATAACTGGAAAGCATTATTGGTCGTAGCAAACAACAGCCAGGCACTTATCTGCAATATAATCCTCTGAGCAGCTTGCGCTGTTTGTAACCGGGAACGTCTCAGGCCATTAGTAACTAACCCTCTGAGTAATTAGACTGTGAAGGAGTAGCGGAAGGTATTTATGGTGATGATGATTGATTAGCAATTTCCCCACTCGGCTCCAGCAATTCCAGCTCCGCCTAGGTCTGTTTTTTTTAGCGAACAATATGAACCGGCACAGAATCATTTCCACACGAAGGGCTTTTAAAAAAATCACGTGACATAGCCAGTGTTCCCTCTAAGCTGAGCTAGTGTGAGCCAGCTCACCGTTTTTTAGCCTCCGGCTCACACATTTTTTCTTCGCTCAGGAAGGAGGGGCTCCGGGGCAAACTAATTGATGCAGCAGCCAGATCACTGGCTCACAACTTTAATGCCGGTAGGTCACAAAGTAGAATTTTCGCTCACAAGGCTCCACAGCTTAGAGCAGGGGGGTTTTTTGTAGAAAAAACATCAGAATCACATTAGCATATTAGGCCACACCCATGACAGTGCAGCTCATTAGCATATTAGGCCACACCCCCATGCCTTCCCTTGAACCTGGGACCTTCTGCATGCCAAGCAGAGGTACTTCCACTGAGCCACCAACGCTCCACAATGAATAATGGGGGTGGAAAAGGCCATCGGGGGCCAGGTGAGTTATGGCTACATCTCAAGGAGTTTTCAAGGCAAGAAATGAGCAGAGGTGTTGCTGCTTATCCCTGCCTCCACACAGCAACCTATTTGCATAACCTATTTGCATATGCCACCCCCCCTGACATCACCGGAAGTGTGTCAGAAGGCAACACCCACTGCTCAGGCTCTGCTGGACTGTTTGGATTGCTAGCTATTGGGGGGGGGGAACGTGCAGATCTGCCCTCCTTGTACCTGAATAAAACTTGGTCTTAAAGGTGCCACTGGACTGTTTTGGATTGCTAGCTATGGGGGGCAGGGAATGCGCAGATCTTCTCTCACAGAGGAGGGAGAGCTTGTACCGGAAGGCGGGCCGGGGGGGGGAGCTTGCAACTTACCTGGCTGCTTCTTGCTCCTCGTGGCCCAACTGAGGGCTACTGGGAGCAGGGGGCGGGGCTTGTTGCATGTGCCCGCCCCCTGGGCTCCTTACTGCTGGAGCTCTGCTCCTGTGCGCTCCAGCAGGAAATGACCCCTGGTGGGCAGCCTGCCAGACTTTTTAAAGGCCCCCCTTTCCTGACCACCCCGTTGCATTGCCATTGGCCCAGGAGGGAGGGGAGGCGCCTATCTTCCCGCCCCCCCAACCCAGCGTCTGGCTAGTCTCTTCCTCCCCCGTCTACCTGGGGCCTTTCCTGCTTCTAGGCTTTCTTCCTCAATCGCAGGGTTGCTGGATGTCATTAAGGTTCTCCCATCCAACTACTAACTAGGGCCGACCGTGCTTAGCTTCCGGGATCTGATGGGGTTGGGCTAGCCTGGGCCACCCAGGTCAAATCACAACTTGGATGTAGAGCAAACTGGTTGACTTTGGGCTGGTGGTTGTTGCTCATCCTAACCTTCCTCACAGCGGAGAGCAAGATGCGGTGTCGTGGTTAAGAAGAGAAGAAGAAGAGATTGGGGTTATACCCTGCCCTTCACTACCCAAAGGAGTCCCAGAGCGGCTTACAAACTCCTTTCCCTTCCCCTCCCCACAACAGACACCCTGTGAGGTAAAAGAAGAAGAAGAAGAGATTGGGGTTATACCCTGCCCTTCACTACCCAAAGGAGTCCCAGAGCGGCTTACAAACTCCTTTCCCTTCCCCTCCCCACAACAGAGCTCTGCGTGGAGCTCCCCGCCCCGCGAGTTTTGCGGGTCCCCTTTCTTGTGTTTATCTAATTTCAGAGCTGTTCTCTCAAGGGCCGTTTCTGTCTGAGCTCTCTCAGCCCCACCTACCTCACAGGGTGTCTGTGGTGTGGAGGGGAAGGGAAAGGAGTTTGTAAGCCGCTCTGAGACTCCTTCGGGTAGTGAAGGGAGGGGTATAAATCCAATCTCCTCCTCCTCCTTCTTCTCCACTACACCACACTGGTCTGACCCTGAACCGACAGGCCTCTTCTGATGTTCTTAATGCTATATTGGGTAAATCTCAATGATTGCTTAACTCTTAACACTTATTGCTTAACTCTATATTGCTTCGGGGGGGTTTCTCCTCCCTTGGCCCTGAGCATCTTCATACACACCTGTCTCAGCCCATTGATCCATAGCTGGTGATGACTGTCTCCGGTCTAGAGCAGAGACCTGTCCCGCCCCTGCTGACTGGCCATGGCTCCTACGTATCCTGCCTCGCTTTAAGGAAACTTCTGGAATGCGGCCTAGAGAGCCTCCCTGGATTATTCTCCTCTTGTGCCTCCCCCCCACTTTCAGTCTCCCCGTTCCAAACCGAATCCCTCCCCCCCACCGCTGAAATTGGGTGTGAGAGAACCGACTCGCTTCACGCCTCTCTGTCTTAATTTTAAAAATGGCCCTTCTTTCTCCGCTCCCCCTCCCCCCCGGTTCGCCTCACAAATCATCACTTCGCCGACGCCTCCCGCATTCCCCTCAGTCCGGTAAACTCCCCTCATTTATCTGAAACTCGCCAAAAGTCATTTTTCCCGACAACAAAATGCAGCTGTCAAAAGCTTCAAATCGTCTCATCCATCAAGGCGCGCTCATCGGTGTGTGTGTGTGTTTTGTGTGTGTGTATGTATATATACACACATATATTTGCGCACTCAAATGAGGACGGGATCTGTGCAAAAAAGGCATCCCGCTGACAGGTCCCATCTCGTCAACGAACTACGACCCCCGGTCTGGCTGGAATGGGTTGAGTTTCAGGGCTCTTCAAGACAGGGACGTGCAGAGATTTGGGGCGCAAAATAAAATGGAGCTGAGAAATGGAAACGGTGGCGCAGGCAGTTAAATGCCTGCTTCAGTAAGATCATACGAACAGCCCTATGGCTGTTCGAGTACCACTGCGGTTGCGGTGCGCTCTCGACCCCTGTCCCAGCTCCCGCCCACCCGGTTTGGGGTGGTCCTACAAAGCGTCTGACTATGGCATGGCTCTCCAATGTGAGCAACTTCTTGCTCAGAGACTGGGGAAACTAGACCAGACCAGATCAGGCTGATTGACTGGCTGACTAAATGGCTCACTGATTGGCTGTCTGTCTGACTGCCTGACTGATTGGCTGTCTATCTATCTGGCTGGCTCACTGGTTGGCTGGCTGGCTTGCTGGTTGGCTGGCTGTCTGTTTATATGACTGGCTCACTGATTGGCTGGCTGGCTAGCTGACTTGCTTTCTATCTCATTGGCTGGCTGTCTATTTGACTGGCTCACTGACTGGCTGCCTGGCTCGCTGATTGGCTGTCTTATCTGGCTCACCGATTGGCTGGCTGGCTCACTGACTTGCTGTCTATCTGATTGGCTGGCTGGCTGATTGGCTGTCTGTCTATCTGACTGGCTCACTGATTGGCTGGCTGGCTCGCGGATTGGCTGTTTGACTTATCTGACGGGCTTACTGATTGGCTGGCTGGCTTACTGACTTGCTGTCTATCTGATTGGCTGACTGGCTGTCTGTCTATCTGACTGGCTCACTGATTGGCTGGCTGGTTGACTGGCCGGCTGATTGGCTGTCTGTCTATTTGACTGGCTCACTGATTGACTGGCTCACTGACCAGACTGGACAGAACTGGCCATTCTCTTGATTGGTACCAGATGCCTTGTAGCACACCAGTCTTGGCAATATAAGCACCATTATTCTTGCAGCCCCGACCTGGATGGCCCAGGCTAGCCTGATTTCATCAGATCTTGGAAGCTAAAGAGAGTCAGCCCTGGTTACTACCCGGTTGGAAGACCAGCAAGTAAGTCCAGAGTTGGGACACAACGGCAGGCAATGGCAAACTACTTCTGAATATCTTTTGCTTTGAAAAACCCATGGGGTCGCCAAAAGGAGGAGGAGGAGACTGGATTTATACCCCACTCTTCACTCAGAGTCTCAGAGTGGCTTACAAACTGTTGTAGTATTTGGGCAAAAGCTCTATGGTGAAAATGGCTTCTCCCTTTGAGTTTTTACCCCAGTCGCAGAGCGTCCCCACACTGCCAAGCGATGTGATGACATCACTTCCGGTATGCACCAGAAGTGACATCACCTCATCGCTAGGGACTGAGGCCTGGGCCTCAATGTGTTGCCGGTAAGTTCCCCACCACCCTGACGGTTGCCAGGAGCACTTTATGTGATCGTTATGTGAACCTTTCAGGTGCATGTGAGCCAAATAGGGTTACCAGGTCTCCCACCATAGTGGGAGACTTCCCATTAGTGGTCCCCTGAACTCTGCTGCCCCTTGGGTGGCCTGCGGGAGAGAAGAAAAAGAAAAAGAGATTGGATTTATATCCCGCCCTTCACTACTCAAAGGAGTCTCGGAGCGGCTTACAAACTCCTTTCCCTTCCCCACCCCACAACAGACACCCTGTGAGGTAAAAGAAGAAGAAGAGATTGGATTTATACCCCGCCCTTCACTACCCAAAGGTGGGAAATAAACTGTGCTTTGATGTTTATCAGAGAGATGAAAGCAGGGTGGATTGGAGTCTGCCAATTTCCCAAATGGTCATATATTTTATGGCCTGGGAAATTGGGGTTATTGGCAAGTTTCACATCTGTGGAGCTTCCCTGGGAATTTCCTGACAATTTGAGTGTGTTACATCATCAGTGAAAGAAAAGGTCAAGCCAGTTTTGCTAGCAAGAGCAGATATACATATATGGATTTCATAAGCTATTTTGTTCATTTTAAACCCAAACACTTCCATCTTTCAATATTTCTTACCACAATCATCAGGGCTTTACTGCTTCGGACTGCATTGGAGGCTGACATGAGTGACGTTTCCTCTACACCAAGCCGTTCCTCGCACAATGAAAGCTAGATGTCAAGGGGAAAGGTAAGGATTCTCCCTGTTAGTTTTCTGCATGTAGGGATATATATATATTTATGCAGAATATCTGATCGTACTAGTCCCTCCAGGCAGCCTAAACTCATACCGTCTGAGTCAGACTGTTCCCTCTCAGCTCACACTTTTCAAGCCTCCAGCTCACACATTTTTGTCATGGCTCAGGGAGGAGGGCTCCAGAGCAAACTCATTTATGCAGTAGCCAAGTCGCTCGCCCAGAACTTCAATGCCAGCAGCTCGCAAAGTAGAATTTTTGCTCACAAGACTCCACAGCTTAGAGGGAGCACTGACACAATTTGCCGCTTCTGTGATCACTAGACCTGCGTCACCTCTGAAGATGGCATCTAACCCACAAGCATCTATAATCAGGGATAACCGTTTCGACCGCAGAGGGTACGATTCCCAGGATCACAAAAACTCAGCATCACCTGAACGTCTCCCTTTTCGGAAATGAAAGGTTAATATCCTTTCTTATGCCGCACTTCCTCTAATCTTGCAATTTCTGCCCCCCCAGGAATAATTTTTGCAGGCCCACCTTTTGACACACTGTCAAAAAACAACAGGATTCACGCAGCCCAGCCAGAACCAGAATGCAAAACGCTGTGATTTATCGCCGCGCCTTGTGTCCTTGATAAACTTGGTATCTTTGCTCGGGCTCTGCTTTGTATGCAGCAATGGTTCTTTTCTGCAGATAGCTCTGAGCAGCATACAATCAGGGGGGAAAGGCAGGACGGGGAAAGGTGGAGGGAGGAAAGTTTCGCTAAGTGCATCAGGGTGATTCCGTTCCAGAGAGTCCATCCAGATCTTTGAATCAGCTTGTGTCCATGCATCTGGAAATCAAGGAAGCCACTGTGCTTGTAGATCCCTTCTCCCTGCCATACTAGCTTTCCTTCTGCAGGATGGTGTCATATCATTCCAACATCCAGTCTAAAACAGGCAGTCCAGGAAGGACTGTACCACATTATTTTCCTAAACATTTGATGCACCTCAGAGAATCTTTACTGCCGAAGCTCCGCTTCTGGGGCAAGTGATGCTCTGTCTTCTTGGTGCTTGGGGGGGTCAACAGTGGGAGGGCTTCTAATGTCCTGGCCCCACTGCTGGACCTCCTGATGGCACTGGTATTTCTGGCCACTGTGTGACACAGAGTGTTGGACTGGATGGGCCTTTGGCCTGATCCAACATTGGCGTCTCTTATGTTCTTATGTTCTGTGCGCTCCTGCAGGAAACGGCCCCTGTGTCAGACTCA
>NW_015161560.1:26847-33975 GCF_001447785.1 Gekko japonicus
TGGACTGGAGACTACAAGCTTCCCCCGTTGTTAGGAGCGTGTCCAGAAGAGGGCAACCAGGATGGTGAGAGGGTTGGAATCCAAGTCTTATGAGGAAAGGCTGAAAGAGTTGGGTCTGTTTAGCCTGGGAAAGAAGGCTTAGAGGGGACACGATTGCAGTCTTCAAGTATCTGAAGGGCTGTCATGTAGAAGATGGAGCAGATCTCTCTTGCTCTGGATTGCCTGGATCTAATGCGTGGGAATTACAAGGGAGTCGATACTGGCTAAAGATCAGGAGAAACTTCCTAACTGTCAGAGTGGTTGAGCAGTGGGACAGTCTGCCTCGGGAGGGGGTGGATGCTCCTTCACTGGACGTTTTCAAGCGGAGGCTGGACGACCATCTTTCGGGTATGTTGTAGGAATGTAGGGCTATCTTTCGGCTGTGCTCCTGCAGAGTGCAGGGGGTTGGACTAGATGACCTGCAAGGTCCCTTCCAACGCTAACATTCTATGATTCTATGATTCCATGAACTTAGCTCATAATAGAACATAGCCCTCATTGGCTATGTGGTGGAAAGGGCAGCCAAGTCAAAGCTAATTTATGGCGACCCTGTTGGGTTTTCAAGGCAAGACATACTCAAAGGTGATTTGCCATTGCCTGCCTCTGCGTAGCAAGCCTGGACTTCTTTGGTGGCCTTCCATCCAAGTCCTAACCAAGACTGGCCCTACTTCGCTTCCTAGATCTGATGAGATCAGGCCAGCCTGGGCTAAACAGGTGAGGTCAGATTTAGGATATTTGCCCAAAATTCTGCAGCATTCTGGTATGCCTCAAATTTGCCTTTATGATGGGACTCTCCTCATTCTGGAGCTGGACAAGTATATATATTTTTTCCACATAAGAACATAAGAGAAGCCAATGTTGGATCAGGCCCAGGGGTCATTTCCTGCAGGAGCGCACAGGAGCGGCGCTCCGGCAGTAAAGAGCCCAGGGGGCGGGCACATGCAACAAGCCCCGCCGCCTGCTCCCAGCAGGCCTCAGTCAGAGCAAGAAGCAGCCAGGTAAGCTGCAGAGCCCCCCCGCCCCCCCGGTCCAAAACAGTCCAGTGGCACTAAGACCAAGTTTTATTCAGGTACAAGCTCTCCCTCCTCCGTGAGGGCAGATCTGCACGTTTCCCCCCCCCCCCATTAGCTAGCAATCCAGAACAGTCCAGTGGAGCCTGATCAGTGGGGGTTGCCTTCTGACACGTTTCCAGTGATGTCAGGGGGGGGGATATGCAAATAAGTTATGCTAATAGGTCATGCTAATGAGCTCCTGCACCTCTTTTCCTACGAAATGACCCCTGATCAGGCCAATGGCCCATCCAGTCCAACACTCTGTCACACAGTGGCCAAAACTACCCAGTGTCCTCAGGAGGTCCATCAATGGGGCCAGGACACTAGAACCTCTCCCACTTTTTCCCCCCCCCCCAAGCACCAAGCATACAGAGCATCCCTTGCCCCAGAGTTCACCTTAACGTGAGTTTCCGATATGCCGAGATATGCCGAGATTATCGACAGCGAGCCCCTAGTGGCAGATTGAGGTGGTGCGGCAATGACCGAGGTTAGCCTCTGGGGTGAAAACCAGCCCTGGTTTTCTTCAGGTGGATTTCTTTGGGGTTTAAGTGTCACCCCCTCCATTTGAGTCATGCTCCCTGCCAATATGGGCAAGGTAAAGGTAAAGGTAAAGGTTCCATTGCTCGAAGGCCAGTCGAATCCGACTCTACGGTTGCGGTGCTCATCTCTGTTTCAAAGCCGAAGAACCAGCGCTGTCCGAAGACATTTCCGTGGTCATGTGGCCGGCATGACTAAACACCAAGGCGCACGGAATGCTGTTACCTTCCCACCGAAGTAGTACCTATTTATCTACTTGCAATTTCTTGCTTTCGAACTGCTATGTTGGCAGGAGCTGGAACTAGAGATGGGAGCTCACTCTGTCATGCGGCGCACTCGGGTCTCGAACTGCTGAACTACCGACCTTCCACAGCCTGCAGTTCAGCATCTTAACCACTTGAGCCACTGCAGCTCCTAATATGGGCAAGACAACAATACAATTTATGTTTTAGAAGGCAGGGAGAGTGAAAGGACTTAAAGCTGTTTTCCTTTATGCCGTCGGGGTGTGTGTGTGCGTGCGTGCGTGCGATAAGATGGCCCTCGCACTTTGTTCGAATGGAGTATTTATTCCGATAAGAAGGAGGCAGGAGATCTTCACTGGGCTGAGGACGGGGAGGGAAATGGTTTAAGGTTATTAATCCGGAAGTGCCCGGCGGTGCCAGATCGGTGGGAAATTACATATTCTGTCACTTTTACTTATTGAATCCCAATTTCATCGTGGCGTGCGGGAAAGGGGCGGAGGGGCGGGGAGGCATCTAGGCTTGTCACTCTTATTAGATTCCACAACCTCTTGATATTAAAATGCCAACCTCGGTAGGAGCAATTCCGTCTGCGGTTTGATTTGAGGAGTTGGCTGGTTTTTTTTTTCTTTTTCTTTTGTTTAAAAAAGAAATCATATTGCAGCTGCCGCGTCCTACACCTCAGATATTACAGTACAGAGGCAGGGACTCATCGTGCGCTGCGTGGAAACAAATGCGAGCATTATCCATTCAGCACTTTGGCGGGGCGAATCTTGTGCATCCGAGGGGCCCCCTCCCGTTTCTGATGTCTAACGGCATCAACGGTTTCCTGAACTGTTGGGCTTTCAGTCTGACAATCTGAGATGGCAACCAGCTCTGACCTGGAAAACCGCTCTCATTTTTTCACACCCGATCTTGAACCCTGGACACCAGAAAGAAGAAATCACGTGACACCCTCCTTGTATTGAACTGTATGCAATTTTTCTTAGGAGTGCTGGTTCCGGTGCAGTGAGAAAACAAGTATTCCTATGGTAGAGTGGTTTGTTGTAAAATAGTCAAAAAGTGTTTAATACTTAGACTATTAATGGATCTTGCTCTATTGGAAAGAAGAGATTTCTTTGCTTTAAAAAACCTTTATTTCTAAGGGTAAAGGGTTCACGGGATTACTACATATTAACATAACACTAACAGCTACATTTCTAAGCTGGCTATAGTCAAACCTAGCACACAGATAATGGAGAATCTCTCCTTCTTCTTGACCCCTAGAAAGGAAGTCACCTGAAACAAATGACCAATCTATATCACAGTAGAAGCTACTTTTCCCGGGCTAATTCCCCATTTGCTTACTGCCAGGTATCCCTTCCAGGTCAGTCTAAACAATAGCAATACTAGGAATACAAGTTAACCCTATAATGACTGAATCATCAGACCTTGTAAACACATACATTTCCAACATGGTTAACCTGGGCTTCAACAGGATATTTGTTCTCCCTACACAGTGCCTGGCAAACCAGTAGGAAGGGGGCACAGCATCACAGGAGTTGTTTTTTTAATGAAGCCTCGTGTGCTTTCTGGAAGTTCTTACCAGTTTGGTGTCGTGGTTAAGAGCGGCGGACTCTAATCTGGAGAATCGGGTTTGATTCTTCACTCCTCCACATGCAGCCGCTGGTGAGACCTTTGGCAAGCCACAGTTCTTTCAGAGCTGTTCCCTCACCAGCAGTTCTCTTAGGAGCTCTCTCAGCCCCACCTGCCTCACAGGGTGTCCGTTGTGGGGAGAGAAAGGGAAAGGAGATTGTAAGCTGCTCTGAGACTCCAAGTGAAGGGTGGGGTATAAATTCAATTTCTTCTTCTTCTCCTCCTCCTCCTCCTTCTCCTCCTCTTTCCATGTGATCCCTTGTTCTTGCTTCCACTGAGAATAAACATGGATGCATGAAGCTGCCTTCTACTGAATCAGACGCTTGGTCCATCGGAGTCAGTACTGTCCACTCAGACTGTCAATGGCTCTCCAGGGTCTCAGGTGGAGGTCTTTCACATCACCTCCTACCTGATCCTTTTCACTGGAGATGCCAGGGACTGAACCTGGGACCTCCTGCATGCCTGTCATCAAGTAGGTCATTTTCCGTGGGATGGCCAGCTGTTCTGAAGTAAGAGTGCTGAAGTAAGAGTGCTGATTCGTAGGAAGCTCTGCTTTGAGTGGCCACCCGGCTTCAGATGATAGAGAACCCAATAACTTGAGCAAGTAAAACACCTTGGTATGTGTCAGGTTCCACAGCCAACAACTGAGTACACGCTTCATGGAAAGGTTATACTTTATTGAAGAGCTATAGATGCATTAACAAAGGCACTGTTAAGAATGGCGTCGCCCCTACAAGCATAATGGAATATAGGGCATTCGTATGCACCCCCCCTGTTGTAGGCCAATTAGCCACATTCCCACGTGCGGGAGAAGGAGCCCCAGGCCGTTAGAGTCGAAGCTGAGAACCGAAAGCGCTCCCACGGTTCCCTAGAATCCCAGACACAACACCCCACCTGCAAGGATAGATAAGCAAGCATTACAGAAGCTGAAAAGGAATGCAGCAGTCCTGGCAAGCTAGCACCCCACCCCCAACCCTTATGGCAGCATAGCTGACAGTAAGTGAACCAAGCCCCATGATGTGGGTGAAAGCAAGCCCTCCCCCCAAGAGATTAGCCAATAGGGTGCGGACAGGATTGCTTCCCTTCCCCACACCATCTTCTTGGCCCAGAGATCCTTCCCCTGATTCTTTCGAGTGTGTTTGGGGAGAGGGGAGAAACAACTTGAATGCCAGTCACTCACAAAGTAGAATTTTTGCTCACAAGGCTCCACAGCTGAGAGGGAGCCTTAGTCTCAGCCCACAGCTGGCACCCCTATTTATTTAATGTCTCCTGCACACGAATTACCAGCTCCACGTACACCTCAGAGCCTCTCTTCATAAAGGCCTTGCCACCGTATTACCCAGGGAGTTAACCCCCGGGGGAGAAGGGGAAGCAATATGATCGGCTTTCGACGTGACATGTTTTCCTTGTTGTCCATCCCTTGGACTGAATCTCCTTTTGGGCTTAGAAACGGCCAGCTGCCTTTTTGTCTCTAAGTGTCTTTTGAGACCTGTTCTCTCAAGGACATAGTTCTTTTGTCCCTTGGACTGCAAGAAGATCAAATCAGTCAATCCTAAAAGAAATCAACCCTGACTGTTCCCTGGAAGGCCAGAGACTGAAGCTGAAGCTCAAATACTTTGGCCACCAAATGAGAAGGGAGCACTCCCTGGAGAAGACCCTGATGCTGGGAAAGACTGAAGGTCAAAGAAGATGGGGACTGCAAAGGATGAGATGGTTAGACAGTGTCATAGATGCAACGAACATGAAGTTGAGCAAACTTCGGAGGACGGCGGAAGACCGGAAGGCCTGGCGTGATCTGGTCCATGGGGTCGCGAAGAGTCGGACTCGACTGTGCGACTGAACAATAACTCTCAAGGAATGTTCTGGAAAGTGTTCTCTCAGCCCCACCTACCTCACAGGGTGTCTGTTGTGGGGAGGGGAAGGGAAAGGAGAGCGTAAGCCGCTCTGAGACTCTGGCTGAATCTGCATTTGTCTTTTGACTCCGCCTTCAAAAAAGCTGTCTACGTTTGGTGTCGTTTTCACGCCTCAAGAGTGCTAGCATGCTTTTGCACGTCCACATGTTTATCATCCTTTCGGGGCGGCTCCACTGCCATTGCACCTCCGCACTGCTTTAAAAGAATTTTTTTCCAAACAACATTCTAACAAGCATTGAGAAAGACGGTGTCACGGCGGCATGAAACTAATTTTAAAATGCAAATGCGGATTTGACCTCTGTCAGGTAGTGAAAAGCGGGGTATCAATCCAATCTCCTCCTCCTTTTTCTCCCCACTGCTATGAAGACGTCTGCCGCCCATTTCTATACATTATACCAGTTTGGTTCTCTCAGGTTCTGCCCATTCCTCCACATGCAGTTGCTGGTGTGACCTTGGGTCAATCACAGTTCTCTCAGAGCTTTCCTCTCCAGAGCAGTCCTCGAAAGAGCTCTCTCAGCCCCACCTACCACACAGGGGTGTCTGTGGTGGGGAGGGGAAGGGAAAGGAGTTTGTAAACCGCTCTGAGACTCCTTTGGGGAGTGAAGGACCGGGTATAAATCCAATCTCTCTCTCTCTCTCTCTCTCTCTCTCTCTCTCTCTCTCTCTCTCTCTCAGCGTGCTTCCCCTCCATTCCCCCCCTCCTCAACTCTTAATTTCCCCAGAATTCCCTGTTTCTCCCTTCTGCTGAAAGCCATTTCCTCCTTGTCTGTTCTTCCTGTCGTCCTCTCTTCCCTCTCCTCCAGTATCGGTGTGTCGGATCTAGATCCGATAAGGAAGCAGAATCAAATGATTATCTAGAGCTTCGGTATCTTAAGAGGATTATTTAACCTGATGAGGGGACGTTTTAATTTGATTCAGGGCTGGGATAAATATTCTGCTGCTAAGATTGTCAAATAAGGAAAGAGCCATCCCAGCGGGGTGGAATTTTACAGAAAGTCACATGTTTTTGGAGGTTTACAAAAGTATGCATTGGGCAGCGTAGGTAGAGAGAGAAGTCCTTTTCTCCCTTTCTCACAGTACAAGAACTCGTGGGCACTCCATGAGAGCAGTAAGCTTAGAGAAGGGAAAAGGACGTCCTTCTTCCCCCAAAGAGTCATTAACACGTGGAGTTCACTGCCGCGGGAAGTGGTGGCAGCTAAAAGCGTCGACAGCTTCAAAAGGGGCCCGGAGAAAACATATGGAGCAGATGTCCAACAGTGGCTCTTTGCCACAAGGTCTAGATGGAACACTCTGTCTGGGGCAGTAATGAGAGGGCTTCTGGAGATCTGGCCCCACAGGTGGACCTCCTGATGGCCCCGGGGGTTTCGGCCACTGTGTGACACAGAGTGTTGGACTGGAGGGGCCATTGGCCTGATCCAACATGGCTTCTCTTACGTTCTTAAGTCTGGGGCAGTGATGCTCTGTATTCTTGGTGTTTGAAGGGGCCACAGTGGGAGGTCCAGCCCTCCGTGTCACACCGTAGCCAAAACCAGGTGCCATCAGGAGGTCCATCCACGGTTCCAGAACTCCAGAAGCCCTCCCATTAATCACCATGGCTAGTAGCCAATGACAGACAAGGAAGGGAGGGAGGGAGGGATGGAAGGGAGGGAGGGATGGAGGGATGGAAGGGAGCGAGAGAGGGAAGGGACAAAGGGACGAAGGAAGGAAGGAAGG
>NW_015161560.1:34149-38891 GCF_001447785.1 Gekko japonicus
AAGGAAGGAAGGAAGGAAGGAAGGAAGGAAGGAAGGAAGGAAGGAAGGAAAAAATATTTTTCAAAACAGAAACAAATGTTCACAAGAAACTAGCTGCTGTTTTGGCCTCACCTTGGCTCGACTGTTTTCTCTCGGAGGACAGATCCTTACACAGTTATCACTTTCCAGGATGCGCGCTCATCTTCCCGACCGGCAAAAGGAAGGAAGGAAGGAAGGAAGGAAGGAAGGAAGGAAGGAAGGAAGGAAGGAAAAAATATTTTTCAAAACAGAAACAAATGTTCACAAGAAACTAGCTGCTGTTTTGGCCTCACCTTGGCTCGACTGTTTTCTCTCGGAGGACAGATCCTTACACAGTTATCACTTTCCAGGATGCGCGCTCATCTTCCCGACCGGCAAATCACACCAGCATCTGCTTCATCTCCAGCAAGGCTCCCTGCTAATAACCCAAGCCCCAGGAGAACTTTCCAAAGTAGGAGAGCTTATAGAATCAGCCTGACCTTCAATAGATTTATTTCCTGGGCTTTGTCACTAAGAACTCCCTGCTTCCAAGCTACTGGGAAGGGGGGGGGGACGCTCTCGGTCTGCCTGAGACAGGTACTTTAGGGCAATGCATTCCCCCCTCCCAGTGTCTCAAAAGGTGACAAGATGAATGGTGCGATTCTACACAGAGGTACACCCTTCCAAAGCCACTGACTTCTATGGGCTTCCAGGAGGGTAAACTCTGTTTAGGACGGCACTGGAAGACAAACGCGCTTCGAACCGCTATGAAAACACAAATGTCTTTGTGGGCAGGACAGCGGTAGCAACAGCTGTGTCCTCATGGGCCCCTGGAGGGCTTCGAATGGGAAGACCGGGGGAGATCTGTCATGAAGCAAAGGAAGACCGAACCCATTAAGCCTCTCGGGCGGGTGTCGATTTACTCCAGAGTAACCCCATTGTCTTTAAGGAGAGTGCTGCGAAGTGAGCTCGGGCTGATTTGCAGTTTGCAAAGAGGTTCTTCTTCTTCAAGCTATTATTATTATTCAGATTTATATTCCGCCCTCCACACAAGCGGACTCAGGGCAGATTACAACACAAAATCACAAAAGCATCAAAATTTCAAACGTATAAAAATAGATATAAACAATCTAAGGCAATTTAGAACAGCAGGGAGAAGAAGAAGAAGAGGAGGAGGAGGAGATTGGATTTATACCCCGCCTGTCACTACCCAAAGGTGTCTCAGAGTGGCTTACAAACTCCTCTCCCTTCCCCTCCCCATATTTGCATATGCCACATCCCCTGCCATCACCGGAAGTGTGTCAGAAGGCAACACCCACCGCTCAGGCTCCACTGGACTGTTTTGGATTGCTAGCTAAGGGGGGGGGACGTGCAGTTCTGTCCTCACAGAGGAGGGAGAGCTTGTACCTGAATAAAACCTGGTCTTAAAGGTGCCACTGGACTGTTTTGGGCTGGGGGGCTGGGGGGGGGGCCTCTGCAGCTTACCTGGCTGCTTCTTGCTCTGACTGAGGGCTGCTGGGAGCAGGGGGTGGGGCTTGTTGCATGTTCCCGCCCCCTGGGCTCTTTACTGCCGGAGCTCCGCTCCTCTGAACACCACATTACTGTGCAGGTACATTTGCAATGAAAGAATCGGCTGCCATGCCTGCTCTCTGGGAGTTATTGACAACCGGCCTGCTCTGTGACAGCTTGATTACTGCCATATTATGCCAGTAGAGAGTTGTAAAACATTCCATTGCCCCTCTGCTTGGGCTTCAACGGAACCACATTAGAGCAAACTCAGGCCATTATCAGCATCTTTGCTCCCATGAAAGGAGAAGGAGAAGGAGAAGGAGAGGAGGAGGAGGAGGAGGAGATTGGATTTATACCCCGCCCTTCACTCAGAGTCTCAGAGCGGCTTATAGTTCGTTGTTAGAGCCAGTTTGGTATAGTGGTTAAGTGCGTGGACTCTAATCTGGGAGAACTGGGTTTGATTCCCCACTCCTCCACTTGCACCTGCTGGATGACCTTGGGCAAGCCGTAGTTCTGTCAGAGCTGTCCTTGAAAAAGAGCAGTCTCTGTGAAGAGCTCTCTCAGCCCCACCCACCTCCCAGGGTGTCTGTTGTGCGGAGGGGAAGGGAAAGGAGTTTGTAAGCCGCTCTGAGACACCTTTGGGTTGTGAAGGGCGGGGTATAAATCCAATCTCTTCTTCTTCTTCTTACAAACGCCTCTCCCTTCCCCTCCCCACAACAGACACCCTGTGAGGTAGGCGGGGCTGAGAGAGCTCTCTCGAGAACAGCTCTGACAGAACTATGGCTTGCCCAAGGTCATCCAGCAGCTGCAAGTGGAGGAGTGGGGAATCAAACCGGTTCTCCCAGATTAGAGTCCGCGCACTTAACCACTACACCAAACTGGCTCTCAAAAATAGCATCGGAGAGCAACCGACGGGAGGCGGGGGTTCCCAGTGCTTAATCCGTGTGTCTTCCCCCCCCCTCCCAAAGCGAGCATCTTTTCCATTGAGATTTTCATAACCATGAAATGTGGTTTGCTGCCCTCCCCTACGTAGCTCTGATAAGATTCAGAAGGCGCTGTTTCGAAGGTACATTTGCTAATTTCATCTGTTTCTGGGGGAATTAAAGGAAAACGGGAGGGGGGTCGTCGTCGTCCTCACGACTGTCGATATCCTTGACAAATGACGAGCGGCAGTTTGAAGATATTCCACTGGCAAGAGCCAGGCAGTTTCCTGGGCTCCTTTCTGGCCTTCCCCTGGAAAAGAAGGGAAGAATCGAGTCCATTTTGCCTGGCGACATAGTTGGGTATTCACATGCAAAAGTCTGATTGGCGGCGGAGATACACCAGGGCATTGTGAGTCGCTCAAAACAAAGGCCTTAATTACAAAACATTGATCGTGCCCTCTGGCATATGCCAACAGTCCGCTGCTGCTGCTGCTTCAACTCTCCTGAAGTTCTGCGGTTGCAACTGGATGTGGGGGGGGGAGATGGGGGATATTCACTTGCATCCTCCCAGCACAGCTGGTCTGGGGCAGGGGTGGGGAGGGGCTGTGGCTTGCTGGCAGAGCCTCTGCTCGGCATGCGGAAGGTCCCAGGTTCAATCCCCGGTATCTCCAGTTGAAAGGACCAGAAAGGTAACGTGAAAGATCTCTGCCTGAGACCCTGGAGAGGTCCTGCCCGAGTCACTGGAGAATAGACTATACTGACCTGGAGAGATCAGTGGTCCGATCTAAGAGGAAGGGATGTGGCTCAGTGGCAGAGCATCTGCTTTGGCATGCGGAAGGTCCCAGGTTCAATCCCCGGCATCTCCAGTTAAAAGGACAAGGCTGTAGGTGATGGGAAAGACCTCAGCTGGAGACCCTGGAGAGCCATGAAATGGGGCTGTAGTTCAGTGGTAGAGCATCTGCTTGGCAGGCGGAAGGTCCCAGGTTCAATCCCCGGCATCTCCAGTTGAAAGGACCAGAAAGGTAACGTGAAAGATCTCTGCCCGAGTCCCTGGAGAGAAGAAGAAGAGATTGGATTTATACCCCGCCCTTCACTTGGAGTCTCAGAGCGGCTTACAAACTCCTTTCCCTTTCCCTCCCCACAACAGACACCCTGTGAGGTGGGTGAGGCTGAGAGAACTCTGACACAAACTGCTCTTTCAGGAACAGCTGTGACAGAGCTTGTGACTGACCCAAGGTCACATCAGCAGGTGCATGTGGAGGAGTGGGGAATCAAACCCGGTTCTACTAGATTAGAATTCGCGCACTTAACCACGACACCAAACTGGCTCTCTTACACCAAACTGGCTCTCTTACACCAAACTGGCTCTCTGTATAGTATAGTAGACTATACTGACCTGGAGAGATCAGTGATCTAAGGGGCAAGGGATGTGGCTCAGTGGCAGAGCATCTGCTTCGGCATGCGGAAGGTCCCAGGTTCAATCCCCGGCATCTCCAGTTGAAAGGACCTGAAAGGTAACGTGAAAGATCTCTGCCCGAGACCCTGGAGAGGTCCTGCCCGAGACCCTGGAGAGTAGACTATACTGACCTGGAGACATCAGTGGTCTGATCTAAGGGGAAGGGATGTGGCTCAGTGGCAGAGCATCTGCTTGGCTTTCAAGGGAGACGTCTTCTTCCAGCCTCAGAAAGCTGTCCCTTTCTGCACTCTCCTTTTCGTCCATGTTCACCGCAGTGTCCTCCGAGCAATTCCGCACTAAAGTTGAATTCAACCTTTTTATTCTGGGTTTCCCGCCCCCCCCCATTCTGCATTACGTTCCCTCCCTTCAGTGGTCAGCCCCGTTTCCACCTGCTGTTGCCCCAGGGTTATATGGATGCTATTTTTCCATGGATAGGGGCTGGTTCTGCATTGCATGCTGGTTTGACTTCCTTTGATTATCGGGTTTTACGGCAGTGTCCGCGCTCCAGTGCCACGTTCGAGTTCTTTGATTGTTGGACTTAATGGTGCCTTCTGCATAGCCTTATGGCCGTTTTATGGCCATGCAGGGGTGACTCTGCAATTGGCACGGCTTGCTCCAAGGTATCTGAATGTGGCTTTGAGCTGCACTTTTCCCTCCCAGCTGAGAAAATGGGGAGCGAAGGCTCGATGCAGAATTGCCCTTAAATTGCCTTGACTTGAACACTGAGAAAATCCTGAGTGGCGGGCAAATGCGGAAAAGACCCTTGTCAAGAAGAAGAAGAGGAGGAGGAGGAGGAAGAAGAAGAGGAAGAGGAGGAGGACACAGAGGAGGAGGAGGAGGAGGAGGAGGAGGAGGAG